>NW_027185698.1:19202488-19214487 GCF_028583685.1 Petaurus breviceps papuanus | reverse complement strand
TCTCTCTCTCTCTCTCTCTCTCTCTCTCTCTCTCTCTCTCTCTCTCTGTCTCACGCACACAGAGAATATAAGAGAGAGATAAAAGCTGAAGCCTCCATCTCCTTCTTCAGAGGTTATTTTCATGTGACTCACTCTGTGGGCATGTGATGGAAGGGGCTTTTATGGTGGGGAAATTCTTATCAACTACCGCTTTTATAACTGCCTATTGATGACACACACTGCTTCATAATGGGAGTGCTAAAATTGGCTTTTACTTCCTTAAACCATCATTGTATTGAACCATGTAACCAGAAAATCACAATGCGGTGATCTTTCTCTACACTAATCCTTCCATGAGCGCTTAATGACTTGTCTGTTCATCTTGGAGATAATAAACCTTGCAATGGAAGCAATAGCTGTCTTGGTGACTTTGCATAAATCATTATTTGTAAAAAGTGAAGGAAAACCTATAGCTGGAAGTAGAGGGATGTGATGGCTCAACGTTTAGGAATTAGCTTTGATAATTGCTCTGGAAGCATTAGTAATGCACTGAAGAAATAGATGCAACCCCAAAAGCAAATATTATCTCTTAATGTGATCAATAGAATGGCCTTCAATGTGGGAAGTGAAATTATTAAATACCCTAGAAAGGTCTGTCTGAGCACAGCAGCCTGGTAATGGAATGCCTGCTTTGGCTGGGGTGTGAGTGGGCGGGGGGAGGAGGGGGTGGGAGGGGGGGGGTACAGGACAAGCAAACAGGGCCACAGAACATTGAAAAGGAAGAAGAGTTTGATACTTAACAGCTGAAAAACAAGGTGGTGGTATGTTGCAGGGATCAAGTGTCTCAGCTGGAGTTTCTGCATGGGAGGTTGAGGGGGGGCGTATTGCAAGACTGCGAATCAGATGGCTAATATAGTCACTAATTACAGTTTTACAACTTATTTCCTTTGATTAGAAAATATGGCTTTAGTGTTAATAGTTTTCCTAAATCTGGATACTTGGAAAAATTTAGTTTTGTTTCCCATTTGCATTTTTATAGCTTCTATATCTTTGACTTATTCCTTAACCTCCTCCCTGCCTCAACTTCCCCAATACATTTAGTCACCATGGAATCTTTCTGTTTTTCCCGTATCATTAGACTGGGGAAACACAAATATTTGCCTACAGCAAACAAACATGCTATTTCTTTCCTAAAAACAGACTCCATGAAAATCAACTGCAACAGGGAAAGACAAGTGAAGTAAGGCAAATTCCTTCAATTTTTTTTTTTTTTTAGGCTAGTTGCCTGATTGCTATTAGGCTAAATCTGTTCTACCACTTGCTGTGTGTTTTAGAGCCTGTCACTCAACCTCTCTGGGCATCAATTTCCTTATCTGTGAAATGATAGAGAAGGATTAGAAAGCTCCAAAAGCCATTCCAGCTCTGAAATTTTATACTGCAATTCCTAGAAATTTAATAACACAGATTACACAGTTCTGTACCAAGCACCGTGTTAGGCATTGGGGTGGAGGCAGAGTTTCCTGAGGCACTGTGTAGGCCTTATGGAGTTTATATTCTAGCAAGTGTGTGTCACACACATATACATATAGCACAAAACAATACTTGATTTATCTCTGCTAGACCCTGGTCAAAGGGCCCAGAGTCTGCTGCAAATCCAATTTAATTCAATTCAATTCAACAAATATGTACTGAGCTCTTCCAAGGCACTGTACTAGGTGCTGGGGGATGCAAAGATAAATAAACCGGCCTCTGCCCTGAGATCTAGTGGAGCAGGCAGAATAAATTTCAGTAAAAAACCCTCAGAGAAGTCAAAGGAAACATACCAGTAGCTACTAAACCCAGCAAAGAGTTCTCCAATCCATTACAAAGTTTGGAGGCTGATGCAATTACCATGCTGTTGGCACAAGCATGATTTATCCTGTGAGATGCACACAGGTAAGTATTTTTAATTCCTATTTTGAAAATGAGGAAAGGGAAACTGAGAGAGTTTCCATTATTTGCCCCAAATCACACAGTTAGTAAATGTCGGACCAGAGATTGAACCCTTGTCTTTCCTGCCTCTAAATCCAACAATTTTGACTATATCAGGATCCTAACAGGAAGACCATAGACTGGAATGTGATGAAATCATTTCAGAAGATCAACCCCTCCCCGCCACCTCAAAATAAAACATAACACAAAACAAAACAAAAAAACCCCCAAAACTAGTCCTGGTGTTTGGGTCAGTCCAAGCAAATCAACAGTGCCCCTTATTCAAAACAGCTTTTCCAAGGGCTCTTTAAATAGAAACAAACAAATGAAAATAAAGAGAGAGGTACAATGGAAAGAATTCTGAACCTAGGATTTGAATTCTGGCTTTTCACTTACTCCTTTTATGATCTTAGACCAAAGCCATATAACGTCTCAGGGATACTTTTCCTTCTTTATAAAAACAGCTTGTTTTCATTGCTGTTGTTCAGACATTTCTCAGTCATGTTTGACTCTTCTTTACCCCTTTTGGGGTTTCCTTGGCAAAAATACTGGAGTGATTTGTCATTTCCTTCTCCAGCTCATTTTACAGATGAGGAAACTGAGGCAAATAGGGTTGTGACTTGCCTAGGGTGACCCTGAGGATGGATTTGAATTCAGGTCTTCCTGACTCCAGGCCTGGGGCTCTATCCAGTGCACCACCTAGCTTCCCTCTTTGCATTAGGCAGCCTCTAACGTTCCTTTCACCTTTAAGTATATGATCTTTTATACCAAATGTATGGTAAGGAAAACCATGTGGGTAGAGGGATCCAGATTGGAGCCACCCCAGGGGAAATAACTCCCCAGGAATAGTCCTAGTTGGGCCACAAGAGAAATCTAGGATTACAGAATCATTGCTAAGAGTTCAAAGGAAACTTATGAGGCCATCCCTCTTATTTTATAGATGAAGAAACTAGGGGGCAGGGATTAAGTGTTTTGCAGGATTACACAGCTAATACATACGTGCTTGTTCAGGATTCAAACCCAGGTCTTCCTGACTCAAGTTCAGCTCTATATCCACTACATCATGTTGCTCATTCAATTGAATTGAAATGGAGTAGATGTTTTGGTGTTCACAAATTGTATTTAAGTACAAGGGAGATATTATGGTGTAGGAGATAGATCTCTGGACTTGGAGTCATAAAGATCTGGGGTCAAATCCTACCTCAGACACTTATTAGGTGTGTGACTAAATGAATCACTCAACTTCTGTCTGTAAAATGGAGGATAGGATTTGATGATCAACTCTACATCTTTGATCATATGATGCTCTAGTTTCCAAGAGATACTCATGGAGATTCCTTCCATTCACTTAATACCCTTCAGCTTGAGTTCTAGAAATCTCCCTTGTGGCAAACATTCATTCAGTTGATCAATAAGCATATATAAATGTGTCTAATGTCTACTATGTATCATAGTACTATGTATGTGCTAAGTTATGGGAAATAAGAAAAGACCAAATATAGTCCCTGCCCTCAGGCAGCTTATGATTTAATGGAAGATCTTACAATGACTACTTGTCCTTGATGTAACTACAGGGAAGCTAATTTTGAGTCCTCTGTTATAGAGACACAGAGAACTAATTATAAAGTTAAGGAGCCAAAGTGCAGGCCTACATTCTTGTGAGCAGAGTAATAATAAAAAATGATGAATTTCCATATATTATTGTATATGACATTCTATTTATTTATATTCCAGTTGAGAAGCAGCACTGCATAGAAAGTTGGCATTAGAGTCAGGAGGACCTGGGTTCAAGTTCTTCTACTGATACATACTGAGTGAGTGTGTGACCCTGGGTAAATTACTTAATCTCTCAGTGACCCAGAAATTTTGAAGGAAGAGGAATCATGGACCAGCTGCTGATCTGCAATGGTAGAAGGAAGTTTCTTCACTAGAGTGCTCCCTAAACTGATAAAACTACTGTCCCTGACCAAAAAATAACCACCCCACCAACAAAAATTCCCCAAAGGACTTGAGACAAATCTATTCCTTCCATCAGCAGAGGTAAGAACAAATGTATTGAGTTCCAATTAGGTGCACAGAACTGTGGGCACTGAGTACTGTGGGCAGTTTGTTGAATGTGGAGAACACATGGTGTCTGTCCACATAAGCTTTATCCAGCAATACAGAGAAAATACATGGCACTGATAAAGGGACCAATAGATGCATTGACAATGTCAAAGCATAGAGATGCTATGGGAGAGACAAAGTAGGATTATATTATGCCTGTTTTCTAGTTGTTTACAGTCTCATTGGGGAAAACTATTCATATACATGAAAAGTAAAATAATAATGCAAGGTGTTCTGTGTTTTAGGATCAGCATTGCAATCACTGTTGGCTTCTGAGATGTTTTCTTCCTACAGATGGGGTACCTGGGGGCATGCATCATTGTGTGACATATACAATGTTACTATGGAGTAAGGACTGTAGTTTTTTCTTTCTTTTTTTTTGGCTTTTTTTTTTTGGAGAGCAATTGGGGTTAAGTGACTTGCCCAAGGTCACATGGGTAGTAAATGTTAAGTGTCTGAGGCTACATTTGAACTCAGGTCTTCCTGATTCCAGGGCCAGTGCTCTGTTCATTGTGCCACCTAGCCACCCCTAGTTTTTTCTTTAGAAAAAAAATATTGATATATTTTGTTTTTGTATATATATCTATATCGATAAGTTATCTGTATATATAATCTATATATAAATTATCTATTATCTTAATCTAGTATCTAATCTACATCTAAATATATAACTGTCCAATTCCTCTCCAGAAGAAAATTCCTTATAACAAAGAATAAAAAAGGAAGAAAGTTAAAAAAAAAAGCAATTTATCAAAGCTAACCAGCACTTCTACTAAGTTTGATAATATACGCAATATTCCATACCCCTAATAATCTGCCTCTACAAAGAAGGGCATCAGAAGGGCCATAGCTTCTAACCATTAGGCCATAGTATTTAAAAACCAAGTTATGGGAAAGGCCCTTCTGCAACCCTAAAGTTGGAGAGTTGCTATGGAGAAGGAACTGATAACACTTGACAATTGATTGCATATGGCACGATATGGAAAAGGGGAGGAAGACGAAAGAGTTGAAAATAACACCAACATTGTAATCATGAGTGACTAGGAGGATGATGGTGCTCATGACAAAAGTAGATGAGCTGGGAAGAAGGATTGGTTTGGGGGAAAAAATATAATGAGTTCTGTTTCGATATATTGATATGCCTACTGGACCTTCACTTGGAAATGTCCATTAGTTACTCAGTTATTTGGGTCTGAAGCTCTCAAAGAAGTCTAGGGATAGGTATGTAGAAGTCAAAGTCACCTGCAAAGAGTTGAAAACTTAACCTATGAGAGCAGATTAAATCATATAGGGACAGAGATTTTTGTGTAATTGGGAAAAGAACTACAAATGGTAGATCTGGAATATGTCTTTAAATGTATTACTAGAAGTAAAAGTATCTATGCATAAAAATCAAATAATTAATGGGGTCAATTAAATAGTCATACAGATATTCAGAGGAGAAAAGATTAGGTATATGCTTAAATAAGAGGAGGACTCAACTATGCTAGAAAGTGGTTTAGGAAAACAAAAGCACCCTGCCCTTGTTGGTCTTGCAGTGGTTGTACATCTGATGGCCCATTGACCAAATTGTCTGAGGAGTTGGTATATTGGTGTGTATAAAAGTCTTTAATTGCTATATCAGCATCTGTTATTGTTGGGATCCAATCTAGTTCAGTGGAAAGGAAAGTGATTTTGGAGTCAGAGGACCTGAGTTTGAGTCTCAGTTCTGCCATTTACAACTTGTGTAAGTGAACCTCTGGAACCAATTTTTTAAAATATTGCTCAAATGATGGGGATTGGATTAAATGGTCTCTAATATTTTTTCCAACTGTCAATCTATGATCCTAAAGCTTTTATGTTTCCTTCTCTCTTGTGCAAAGAATTATTCCTGTATTATTGTGTTAGAAGTTTTGATGAAACCTACAAGATTTCTGGTAGGCAATAAGGTGGATCACCCACTGATGCTAACTTGTTGGATACTTTCTTGATATGGGGAAAATCTTCTAACAATAAGAGCTTTCCAAAAGTGGTACAGGCTGTCTTCAAGAGATATCACTGAAAAGTCTTCCAGCAGAGACTGAATGACAATGTGTCAGGTGTAATAATGGGTAATCACTTGGGGAGAAGCAGGTGGCTATTGCTAAGGTCCCTTTCAACTCCCTAATTCTGTGATTCTTCTAGAACTGGTCAAGGGAAAGAAATAGTTGACCTATGACCTTCTGCATAATATTTGTGTAGTCCTGGAACAAATGTGAATGATGGAAATTACTGGGAGGGCTTGAATTTTATTGGAACTAAGTTGCACCTTACCATTTGCATGTGATCCTGTTTGAGTTTTTGTTTTGATCTTTGGATTGAACACTTCTATTTTAGAAGATTTCTAAAAAAGTAAATAGAAGACTAAATTATTGATGTGGTGAAAATGCTGATGAATCAGCAGCCTCCACACCAACAAGATGAGAGTAGTGTAGATAGAGAGTTCTTGACCCTAAACTCACTCAAAATCAAAACTGAATAAAAGGAATCTAGACCTAATAAAACTATTCCAGTCTAGGGTAATTTCTAAATATAAAAAGTGGGCTTAAGTCAAAGAGTCTCAAGGGATATTGCTGAATAAAAATGAGGTCCTCATGCACGATAAGGATCTGGAACTCACCTCAACTTGGCTATTTATAACTTAAATCAGAAATTCCCAGCTTCCTGAAAGTGTCTTAGAGGGAGCATGGCAGAGTGGGTTGAGCTGGCTTCAGCTCCAGGAAGACTGGGCTCATATCCTATCTTTGACACATACTGACTGTGTGATCTTAGGCAAGCCACCCAACCTCTTGGAGCTCTAGTCAACTCTTTAAACTTTAAGTTGCAGAAAAGTTGCCAACTTGAATGGGGATGTGTTCCTAATATCAATTAACATAAGAGTCCATATCTTTTATTATTTTCTCATAACACAAGTGCATGATGGAACAATGAATGGGAAGGTAAGGTAAGTACTAAAAACAATGCCCCCTAAAGGCACCATACATTTGCTTTCATCCCTACCTCACATCAACTGTTGACTTCTGCCTTTATTCATTTCATCAGTCAGTCAGCAGGAACTTCTTAATTACTATGTGCCTGATATTATGTTAAATCTTAGGGATACAGAGAAAGGAAAACAAACAATTCATGCCATTGAGGATCTCACATTCCAGTTGGGGAGACAGTATGTAAATAACTAGGTTCATACCAGATAGATAGAGGGTAGATGGAAAGTAATCTCAAAGGGGTAAGAACTAGTGACTGGGGCAGGATAGAACCTAGAAAATCCTGCTATGTAACATGGGATTTCAATAGAATCTTGAAGAAAGCCAAGTCATGACTCAGAATGCCATCCATGGTAGGACAGCAGTGACAGTTCCTTTGGACCCAAGTCTAGTATTTACCCTAACAGTAACATTGGAGAAGAAGGGTTAAGTACTCAGTGAGGCCTACATTAGCTCAGACAAATTCTAAGCCTATTTAGTAATAATTCACAATGTTACTTAGACTGGGGTTTGGGGATAAAGGGACCCACCTGGTTTAGGCTTGGTCCTCCACTCAGAAATCTTCAGCCTAGAAGAGGGGTCCCAAATAGTAGGAGATGAGTATTGGCAACCCCACCAAAGGACGTAATCTGATCTTTGCGGGTGAATGAGTAGTGACATACATGGAAGTGAAGGAAGGGTAGAAGGCCCGCCTTTCCTCTCACCTGCGCAGTTTTCACCAATCTGCCTTTTCCTTCTCCCCAAAGCAAGTGTATTCCAAGCTGGTGAGCTAAATGAATAGAGCAGGAGAATCTGCCCTAGGGCTGGCTATGAAAAATGGCAAGACTGGATATGCACACATTACCAAGTAAGTGTTGGCACAGACATATCTGTGAAGTCACTTCATTCCAAATGTGTAATTCCAGGCCAATATTGGACTCAGGGCCTACAAAAGGAACTGGCATGGTCTTTCATGATCCTCATACTGCCTTTGAAAAGGCACATCTCAGTAGTTAGTCCTGATATCATGAAAGTTCCAGAAGTCTCCCAAAGTTTCCATTTAGGAAGCTTTACATTAGGATGCTACCATGTTGTTTGACATGAAGGAGAGCCTGCCCCACTAAGTCAGATCCCATTAAGGCCTATTTTACCTGAGGTATCAGATTATAAGTAGCCTTCTCTGAGCCAGAAATGCTATAAGGTCCTCTACCTACTGGTTAATAAGCATGGGAGTCCAGGTGGTATTTGAGGTCAAGAGTTTGCAGCTTTCAGGGTCTCAAATGTTTCATAATAGGTAGCCAGCAATTTGTACATCTGGCAAAAATCCACCATTTGTAAAATGGGTGCTGGAACAATGGTAATACAACTGGTAACCTTGCCTTTGCAGCTGCAGACTCTCTGTGGATCAGATGTTGGGCTTTGCCCAAAGCAAGACTGGATTGAGTAAGAAATCAGAGAAATTCCTTGGCTGTAAAGGGGGTAATTCTAGGCTGGATGGGAAGAAACTAAGTGTGATAAGGGAAAACAGTCATGATGCTGAGGGGCTGTCATCCATTATCAGAGTGAAAGCAAGGTGCTGACAGTGAGGGCCTAAAATAAGAGGTCAGGGGAGGTTACTGTCAGAGTTCTTAGGTAGTTAAGTGGAAAATGAATAGGGCTGAACTTGAAATAAGAAAATTCCTGTACAATTCCTGCTTTAGATGCTTACTAGTTATGAGACTCTGGACACATCAGTTAACCACTTTTGACCTCAATTTCCTCATCTGTAAAAATGGGCATATGGGCAACTAGGTGGTGAAGGGGATAGAGTTACCAGGCCTGGAGTCAGGAAGACCTGAGTTCAAATGCAGCCTTAGGCACTTATTGACTATGTGCCCCTGGGAAAATCACTTAATCCTGTTTGGCTTGCTCAGGTCACACAGCTAAGTGTCTGATATCTGATTTGTATTCATGAAGATGAATCTTCCTGATTCCAAGCTGAGCATTCTATCCATCAGACACTGTGTCTGACTCTTCCCCAAACTGAAACAAAGTTGAACTAAATGTTGGCATAACAAAGCATACAATACCAACCTTAAATAGTTGTGAGTTCAATACTTTGATTGTAAATTTGTGATTGTGTAAATTTTGTAATTGTGATTTATTGTAAAATGTGACGTGGAAGGGTTTTCTTATTGTGATTGTCATTATCACAAATTTTAGAAGGTAGAAGACAAGATGAAATAAGGGCAAATTAAAAAAAAAGGAGCATCTCAAAATCACATGCATTTCCTCAGGAAGACTAAGGTCTAGGATGAACTGAGCCATATTGAAAATCCTAAAGATAATAAGAAGGGCTATGTTCGAAACAAGAAGATGAACCACTGAAGGATAGGATCGCTATTTGGGGACGCTGATGTGATGTTAATAGATCACAGAGAGAAAAGGAAATGATTCAACTTCTATTTTGCTCCTGTTATCTTCACCAAGGAGAACAATCTTCAATCTGGAAAGGCTAGAACAGATGTGGCTAAGAGGGAATTAAAGCTCAAGATAGGAGAACAGATAGTAAAAGATCACCTAGCTGCCTTAAATGAGTTCAAGTCTCCAGGGCAGAGAAATTACTTGCAGATTTAATCATGGAACCATTGTTGATCATTTTTTGGGGGGAAAAAACTTAGAGGAGAGGAAATGTGCCCAAATACTTGAGATAGGAAAGCCTCATCCCAATTAAAAAAAAAAACCTGAAATGCAGATTTTTGAATTTATAATAGACTATTGTCTGGGGAATCACAAAGGGATTATAGAAAGTCAAGACATGATACCAGGGGTCCACAAGGTTTGGGCTATGCTTGTCTGCTTTCTGGAAGCATAAATGCAATGCATATTAAATATGAGTTGATCATTCTGGATGAAAAAAGATGAAAAATTTTAGACGGGGTGAGTGTGAGTCGATTCAATTCAACAAATTATATTAAGACCCCATTATCTACTAGATATTGTGTTAAGTACTAGAGACACAAAGAAAAAAAATGAAAATTGCCCCTGTCCTCAAAAAACTATTTCATTGGAAAAAAAATAATACGTATATAATAATTAAATATAAAATGTCTACAAATTCAATACAGAAGTTTATTTTGGAAAGAGAGAGTGCTACCCCCTGGGGGACCAAGAAAGTTTGTACAGGGGAGTCAGAATGAACCTTGAGGGGAGTTAGGGCTTTTAAGAAGTAAAAGTGATGAGGGAGAACATTCCAGGAGTAGAGGTCATCCTGGACAAAAACATGTAGACCTGGATGGGATATCATGCAGAATACAGCAAGCAGGCCAGTTCTGCTGGCACATACGGTGCGTGACCAGGAGAAATAGGGTTGTCTTTTTGGAAAGATGGATTGGAGTCAGTTTGCAAAGAACTTTAAGTGCCAAGCAAATAAACAACAGCAACAACAACAATGACAAAAGAGCTTAGGGTTTTTGTTCATTTGCTTGTTTGTTATTAATCCTAGAGGCAGTAGTGAGCCACTGAAACTTTTTGAAGAGTGATGTGATCATATCTGGTCTCTAGGAATATCCCTTTTTTGATTCTGTGGAAGATGGATGGCAAAGGAGAAAGAAAGGAATTAGGAACTCCACTTAGGGGGCTAAGCTAGGTCCTACAGTGGATAACGTGCCAGACTTGAAGTTAGAAAGACTCCTTTTCATGAGTTGAAATCCAGCCTCAGATGCTTACTAGCTGTGCAACCCCAGGCAAATCACTTTATCCTGTTTGCCTCAGTTTCCTCATCTGTAAAATGAGCTGGAGAAGGAAATGGTAAACCACTCCAGTATCTTTGCCAAAAACAAAAACAAACAAATGAAAAACCCCAAAAGAGTCATGAGGAATGGGGCATGACTGAAAAACAACTAAACAAAAACAAAACAATAAAGTTAGAGTAAGAAGTGATGAGGTATGAAATAAGGTGATGATTGTGTGAATGGAGTGACGAGAACCCATGTGGAATGTTATAAAGACAGTTAACAAGACTTTGACAACTGATTCAATATTGAGAATGAGAAAGAAGTGGTGCCGGTGCAGCTCCAGAGGTGGCCTCAGCTCATACGTCTAGTTAAAGTAATAAGTATGGCCACTCACTTTGGGCTAAACAATTCCCTATTTAATTTGCCAAGGAAAAATTTAAAATGACCTAGTTTTTCAGAGACAGGTTCCGAGATATTTATTTAATGCTTATCTATTGTTGTTTTTGGTGGGCTTAGATGAAGAAGATGGAAGAGCTAGGAGTGGAGGCTTGAATTTCACCCCTGATACTTTAAATGTCCTTCCAGTTGGTGGTGGGGGTGGTGGTTCAGTCATGCAGACCTACCTAATCTTTGATGACTGGAATTTTTATAATACAAATTAACAGTGTTAGAGAGTCCAGGTAGGGTATTTACATTCAGAGACTGTTCAACATGATCCGATCAGAAAATGTGTATACTTAGGGGTCAGGAAATGGGTGAGGAACAACTGGGAAATGCAACCTTAAAATATGAGTGGTCCTTGGACATGACATCAGTATACTCCTGTGCTGAGAGCTGGGAAACTGTGCAAGGTATTAGTTTTTTAGTTCCTTATCTTATGGTAAAGCAGCAGATGTCTTCACCTAGAGATTTTTGAAGGTGGATGAGCCATATTTTATTTGTGGGTTCAACTAGACCTACCACAACTCTTGACAGATATATAGACATTAAAGGAAGTGGAGAATTTTGAGAAAAAGACAATGAATTCTGATCTGGAAATATTGAATTTGAGATGCCTATGAAATATCCAAGTAAAATTATCTTGCAGGCAGTTTATTATATGAGAGTAGAACTCTAGAGATTGATTATGACTATATTTACACTGGTGTGGAAGTCATCTATGTGAAGATGATAATTGAACCCTGGGAGCTGATGAAATCTGAGAGAGGAAGAGAGAGAGAGAGAGAGAGAGAGAGAGAGAGAGAGA
>NW_027185698.1:19140248-19202388 GCF_028583685.1 Petaurus breviceps papuanus | reverse complement strand
AGAGAGAGAGAGAGAGAGAGAGAGAGAGAGCACAGAAGGAGAGACCCTAAGAAACAATCCTGTGGAAAGCCATGTATAGAGGGAAATACATGGATTATAATCTAACAAAAGAGCCTGAAGAGAGATCAGACAGGTGGAAAGTGATATGGAAGTCTGGACTTGGTGTCAGGAAACTCCCACCTCAAACAATTAGTAGGTATATATTCCTGAGAAAGTCCCTTAATCTTTAGGAACCCTTTTCCTCATTTATAAACTGGTGATATATCAGTTGCCTTAGAGAGCTGTAAAAATTAAAATAAATAAAGTATATAAAGAGATGTGTAAGCCTTAAAGTGCTCTGTAAATGGGAGCTATTAGTAAAACCAGGAGAAAACAGTGTTACAGAAACCTGGTAGGAGAAAGTATCCAGGAGGAGGATGTGGTCAACATGTCAAATACCAGAGTACTCAAAAGGATGATGACTGAGAACCAGATTTAGAGTCTGTGTTCAAATTCTAGCCTTGTCGCTTCACTGCCTGTGGGACCTTAGACAAGTCACTTAATTTCTTTAGGTCTCTGTTTCTTCATTTGTAAAATGAGTGAGTTGGAGTAAATGACCTGTGAGGTTCACTTCAGGTTTAAATTTGTGATTCTATGATTAACAATATAGAAATTACTGATGTACTTGGAATGAGTGAGAATGTGAGGTGAGCTAGTAAATACACAAAAATAGAGATACCTTGAGAGAGAAAAAAACAAAAAAAAACTAAGGGTTTAGTTTTTATTTGTTAAACATGTTTGGTCGGTTTTTGCCTTTAAGATCGGTAGAGATAGAAATCACCTATGAAGGAAGGCAGGAAAAAATCTGATTATTCAAAGGAGAATCAAAACCATTGTTAAGTAGTTGGTTGGTAGAAGGAGACACATAAGAGATAGGGAAGAAGATACTATGGACCACATCAATTGTACAAAAACATCAGACTCTTTCTGTATCATTTTGAATTTGAACTGTTTCTAAAAAACAATGTGGGAATAGGAGTCCCAGGCCTTCCTGGATGACATAAATCTTGCTACTCATGCCAGGAAGAAGAGATACATTCCAATGGGTAACTGGTAACTAACTCCCTATTGAATGGTACAGAACTACATGTACATAAACCTGGGGCCTGTCAAACCAGGGGGCTGTGTGATCTTCTTGGAGTTCTTTTCCGAGGTGTGGCAAATAGCTGGCTAGGACTGCTTCTGGTGATTCATGTGGCAATGAATGACAGTGCTAGAAAAAAAAACTTGTAATGTATCTCTAATGACTGAATTTCTAGGCAAGAAAATGAGAGACTTGGGGACACTGGTGCTATTTTCATCTCTTCTTACACTAGAAGGTTGGGGTTTTGGAAGAGAAAGGTGGGTTTGAGAAGTTAATGTGTTGGTTGGCCTTTTCCCGGCCTTTTTAACTTGTCTGCTGATCTGTCTCATAGATGCAAGAATCCTCTTGATATATAAAACATTTAAATAAGCCCTGGGTAATTTGTTTTATATGGCTCTAAATTCTCAACTCTGGAGAGAGGTTGAGATTTGCATTTAAGGGCACAAAGACATACTCTGAGGTGATGAATTAAAAAAAAAAGTTTCCTAGTTAGTCCCTTTTTCTTCCAGTTACAGGTTATTAGATCTCTCAAAATAATCTATCCCTTCAGAAGTCAGGCCCACCCAGCCTCTCAAAAAAGGAATAGTAAAAAGCAAATATGGAGCTTTTCATTCTTTTCCCACTTTATGCCCCATGTTCCATAGTTTAGGATAATATACTGAGGGAGTGTTTGAAGCAGCCTCCTGCTATCTTGGATAATGATTTGAAGAAGCTGTTATCAATGATTTCTACCTACCCCCTTTCTAAGAGTCACTAAGTGGGAGAAGGCTCTTCTATTTGAAAATTTGAAGTCACTTCTTAGAACGAACTATAGGGGGATATATTCTATAATAATAATGTTATCTTCCTTGGTTTCTATAGTCTATACATGGTTTGATGTTTTGAAGCTAGATTGAGTTGAATTTTTATGTGGTAGTTCATTCTTTGTGGTGGGGAAATAGTGTTCAAAATGGTTTGCTCTTTTTAACAACTCATGAGAATTTGGCAGCTTTTGTTCATAAGCAATTCTAACCTGATATGCCGTCAGCTCTCAGAGGTTATGCTGTGTGGAAGCATACTTGATCCAGTCTCATTGTTTCTATTCCCTCAGATTTTATTGCTACTCTCACAATAAGAGAATCTTTGTAGTTAACCATCCACTCAAACTACAAACTCAAAGGGTATCTCTCCCTTTGGCAGAATAATATATTGAATGAAATTGGCATATGCATGCTGAGGCATCCCACCAACACCAAATTGCATTTCTTGTCTCTGCAAAAACTCATGCCAGGTGATTTCAGGTTCTGCAGCTTTTATACATTGCCCAATTTCAAATCCAGTGCCTCCAGGACTTTCTAACAATTTACCTCTTTTCTCCATGTTGGGTATTTGCCACTGTTGGAAGGCTCCCATTACATTTCTAACACAAATATCTCATATCATTTTCCCAGGGGCCCTGAGTCCTTCCCTGGGAAAGGAAGTTCTAACCTAGGTCTGTAGTCACACTATGATAGAATATTATATTCTATGGTATGAGAAAGCCTATTAATATCTACGGCTGTATCTGGCATTTCAAATGACTTTTTCTTTGAAGTTAATTCTAATAATTTATCTCTAGATACTCCTTCATTAATTAACATCATTTTAACTCTAGGTAGTATCCTCTCCTGCTCTGTGAGAGGTTTGATAATCAAACTCCAATTACTTTCTGAAACCCCTATCTTACTAGGAACTTGAGAAGGGTTTACATCCTCAGATAATTTATGGAAAATGGATAAGGTTTTATTTTTCTCCTCATAACTCTTAATTAGTACTTCACATTCCCTTACATTTTCAATAGCATCTTATAAAATATCCCCACTATCTTTATTTCTTAAGTTGAATAGTATTCCATTTTCAGAGTCTCCATGTAGCTCTATCTGCATTGTTAGAAAAATCAGTGCTCATGGTACATCATTATTACTCACAACAATGTAATATTTAAATAATCAAAATTATGTCACTGCAACTGATCTGACTTGTCAAAGAAAAACACACCAGAAGACTGTTTGATTAATTTTTTTTTCTCCATTAGATTTGTTTGAAACTAAGTAATTCAATAAATCCCAGCTGGAGAATCCTTGGAATCCAACCAATGAAAAAGACATCACAATGAATCCTGGACAAGTCAGTATAGCCCTGGTATAACCATTGACCTCTCCATGTGGGAATTGTAGCTCATGGGAATGGCACCACCCTCTCCTTCTCTCTGTCTCTGTCGCTCTCTCTGTCTCTCTCCCTTCTTCTCTTTCTGAAAGATCATTCAGTCTCACAAATCATATTTGGAAGTTTTCCCAGAGTGGGGAACTGGTCAAAGTCACTCAAACCCTCACGGTCCTAGACATAATCCTTGTCCACTCTTACTATAATCCCTAGCAATAGTTGTACTATAGTTCACATGGAGGGGTCTTTTGTGCTTCCATTGATACAAAATCAATCACAATGACATGAATAACTAACTCTTAAACTTGAAATATTTATTTAAGGCAAAAGCAAGGATAATCATAACATTTATTTAATAGTAGGCAAAACTAAAAACAACATTTATTTAACAGAATGCAAGAATAAGAATGACAAAAATATAGCAATCCACCCATTAACCTAGGTCATATTCTTCCACTGATGTGTCCAGTATATATGAGGGAGAGGGGGCACACAGTTGCTGAACATGTGCAGGAAGGTGAATTAGTAGTGAAAATCATTTGCCAGGGGCAAGTCATGACCCCGGATGGTATTCCTTCATGTTCTGGGACTCTGTAGATAACAATCTGCTCCATGCATCACGGATTTAGCCCAAGGTACATCTTTGATCTCTATTCCTCTACTAGTCCTCATAGGTCTTCAGCTGTACTTCTTCCTTTCTCTGAGGCCCCTGAAGCAGTGACAAACTCTTTTAAAACACAGCCTCCCTTAGCAGAGTGACGAGAAAAATGTTATACACTTTCAGCGACAAGCAGTTCCCTTAAAGCCAAAGAACTGTTAAATTCCTCAAATCTGTTGTGGGCCTCTGAGAAGTTTCTCCTCCTCAAGTTAAAAATAGCGATGGGATCATATGTAGACTTCTCCCAGCTAGCTCTTCAAACAGCAGAACATGTCCAGTTTTAAGCAAAACCAAGCCTCTTAGCACAGCAAAGAAGATGCTAAAGTCTGCCTTTCCTACCTCTGTTTCTCCCCCTCAAACCAGAGAAAGCAACAACCATCAACTCTGAGAGGTTTTCCCTTTCTCAGATTGTAGATACTACAAAAAACCCAATCAGTCAAAAGAGCAGAATTCATTTCTCTTCCCACAAACCAATCAACTCTCAGCAAAGTAATGCGTCTCCTCCAATCAATATGGTTCTTAACCAAACAACTGCAAAGCTTTTCTGTCAGATCTCTGTCTGTCTTCTGTAAGAAGCTTTTCTTCCTGCTTCCTTTGTTTGTTGTTCCTGGCTCCTCCTGAATTCAATTTCCTTCTACTCTTTTCTATTCTACTGCCTCTATTTTCTAATGCTTAAAATCAGGAACTCCTTGGAGGCAGTAGGACTATTTTTAACTTATGTGAAACTTAAAAGATTGGTCTTCATCTAAGGTATGGCCTTCTGCTGTCCTTGTATAATCTTCCCATCATTTCTAGATGGTTATTTGATTCAATATAAGTGTTAAAACTCAAAAAAGTCACATGCAAATGGACTGATTAGCCTCAATACAGAGCTCTGTAGTCATCATTTGTTCAAGCATTGTTCTGTCATTCATCTGAGAGCCAGTTTTCTTTCAGATTTTCAGAATAATTGGTGACTCCCCTCAAAATTTTATCTGAGAGATTATGTCTTCTCAAGTTAACTACCTGTTTTCATCACACAAATGTAATTTTTAGACACCTATGGCTGATCAGACCAATACCAGTTGGACACAAGTAGTACAAGTGAACATTTGGGGTAGAATATGTATATGTTAGTCACTCAATGCATATATAATAGGTAGCTCCCTTACTGATTTATAAAAAGTTAAGATAATGCAAATATGTATTTTAGCAAATTTCCCTGTATGAATTCCATCTAAGATGCAACCTCATATTTTTCAAATGAAACCAACTTATCCCTGTTAGTGCTTACTAACCATGTCTTCATATATTAAAAGATAGGAAGGTAATTGTTAACCATTCCCTTAGGTAATTAGTAAAGAAATAAAAAATCCAGGGGAAAATGTAACATGGAAACGGAAAAGATAGAAACCTTAACATTTCTCACCAATGCTTAACCACCACAGAAGGCCAGACTGGCAATTGAAGAAAGACAATAGCACAGAGGAGGGTGGAGGATGGATTGGTTAGAGTGGAGAACAGGCCTGAGCACAGTGGTCACTAGCAGTCTCCCTGGAATTATGTTCCACCCAACAAGCTATCCTCACTATCTGATGGACACAGAACTCATCTATCAAAGGCAAGGGAAGGGATAGAACAGTGATGGGCCTTCAAAAGCAAAATGGTTGGATGTTTCAAGTAAATTTTCATCCAGGGAATCATAGAAAAATCATCAGAGTGATCAATAAATGCTATCTTATAATAGACGTGCATACACACATATATTAACACACGTCATATGTATTGTATGAGTTTATTGATTCTTCCTTAAAAAACATGTTTACAAAAAGTAAAAATCCAACCACTTTTTTTTGTATTGTCTAGAAATAGATTGCTCTAGTTGTGAATTTATTTATTTGTCATCAAAGAACCCTTTTGTCTAAAAGAAAGGATTGACAATTTTACAAAATGTTTACAATTATTTGAAAATTGTAAATTATGATGTTTTATCTATAAATTATTGTTACAAAATATTATTTGTATGGTTAAGTTCCATGCAATTTAGACTTTTGAAGCTCATAGCTGTGAATTTGCAACTGAAACATTTTATCAGGGTAAAGAGATTTTGGGACTTACTCTCCTAACACATGCATGCATTACAAAGTTGGTTTCCCAGAGCAAGCCTAGCTATTTCAGCATCTTCGAAATACCCCAGAGTGGGTATCTCCTTTTGTAATGTTCTTTTGTCAAGTCCCCATTCAAAGGTGTTCTCTCCCGTGTTTTAGTATTGCTCTTATAATCATTAATACCCTCAAGTGATTAATGTCCAGTTTCATATTTAACAAATTACCAATTAGTTTTTTTTAAGTTATTTTCTGAGAAGACACATCAAGAAAAAAATACAAACCATTCTCCTCAACTTGCATTCATACATTCTCCCCTACACTACCTTGGGAGGGTGGAATGCCACTTACAGCAGCTGACACAAAGCACTTTTTCTCTCTCAAAGCTCATTGCTGGCAGACCTCAAATTCTGGAATAGACTCCTTCTTCTGGATCTCCAATGAGTCTCCTGAGCTTTCAAAGTTTATAAAGAGTTGTAACAACCTAGGCCATATCTCTATTTCTCATTTACCTAAGGCATGAAAAATAGATACAAGAGGAACAAGCCCCAGGAGGGCCATGGACTAAGGATTCATGGTAACCAGGGAAGGAAGGAGTAGGCTTAAAGGGATAGCACCACCTCTCAGTAACAACATGGACATGTAGGCAAGGCTTCATGCCAGGTCTGGGTGAGTGAGACCCTTAAACCACCTGAGGCTTTAAGCACCTAGTCTTGTTAGATACAAAGGAATAGAAAAGAGGGCTGCATTAATGTCTTTTGTATCCATTTCCACTTCTAGATAGCAGTCAATGAAAGGACATGGTATACATGGATGGGAAATGATCATAAAACTTTCACACATGCTCAACAGTAAAAGCTCAGGCCCTTTCAAAGAGAAAGTAAAAGGCAGAGGGTTGGTGATTCCTGCATTTCCATAGTATAGGAGTTGGGCAACTGCTGTGACAGAAACTCACTCATGGTGATTTTGGTGTAGGGAGAGTTTGTGCATAGGAAGCCTTTTTTTGCAAAGTTTCGGGCGAATTCCCGACCCCAAAATATGACTCCAAGTATTTCAGTGATTTAACCTGTTAGTCAATATGTGAAATCAACTTTGGGGCAGGGAAACTACCAAAGTAGAAACTTGATTCATTGATGCAGATAAGCAACTCATTTTAATTTTCATTCTTAGAGATTTGACTGGTGTAATGGAGAAAATATCCTAACCCCTTTACTTCTGTAGTCTAGGCTAGTTTTTCCCAGAAGGGAAAAAGTAAATTTCTCCTCAGAACTTGATTGGCCTATATGACTGAGGCTTAAGTTGCCCCTCCTATGATGTAGCTTCCTGGTAGCCTTTGGCCATGTATACATGACTTTCTGGTCACCTAAGAGCATAAAACGTCTCACCCTTTGGAATCAGGGCCATTAAGACTTGGCAGATATCCCAAGACCATGGGAGCTGCAATACCCTGTCCTGCTGACCATATTGTTTCCATATGGTGATGAGGGGCATAAGGGTGCATCCACCCAAGTTAATTGCTGGAGTATTCCTGTTGAAAATTGTTTTTATGATATGACTAAGTAATCTCTTTTTGTTAACTGTTGAATGACTTGTACAAGTGTTCAATTTCATTCCACCATTGAGTCTGCGTCATTTGACCATTGCATCTGGGATTCTAAGATATTAAAATAACTTGCCCATAGACATGAAGTTAGTATATATTAGAGGAGGGCCTTGAATCCAGATCTCTCTAACCTTAAGGCCAGCTTTCCCTCTCCCTTATGCCACACTTCCTCTAATGTGTTTCTGTGCTTGGAAATTTTGTCTGCCTTTGTTTTGTTCTTTATTTTACCACAATATTATATATGAATAAATAATGAGAAGCTATACTTGTCTCATGAAAGCTAGGTTGCAACCAACCTATCTTTAATAGCCCCCTGGCTCCCCCAGTTATTAGAAAGATTTTTTTTTACTAAAAGAACTAGATTACATGGGGAAATGTATCCAAAAAAACGTTCTGAATTGCACTCTGCAGTTAGCAAATAACAACCAGGATGCACTTGAACTGAGCAACCCACAAGAGGGTACTTACCTTCTTTGCATCAATAAAGTACAACAGCTTCTTGTCAGAGGCTGACTTTTGCTTACAGCTAGAAATCTGGCTAAACCCAGTTTCCAACCACTTAGAGACTTCAAATGATTCCCAAATTATACCTTTCTTCAAAGGGAATATCCTTTAAATCAAGTGTTTAATGTTAGGAAGATGATAATTCACACACTCATGCACCAGAGCCGACTGCTTTAATTGAGAAACAAACGGAACATGACAGCACTGATCATGTCTTGTTTCCCCCTACCCCCAAAATGTTTTCAGGCAAAGTGTTTTTTTTTTTTCAAAGAGTAAGAACTTAATCAACCCTCAAGCCAATAGTGGCTCAATTGGGCATTTCTGTCAGCAAACATACATTTTAGGTTGCAAGAAGACAAAAAGGCTGGTTTTGATCCAAGAGCCCGAGTGGTCTAGTAACATAAAGTCATTTGTTTAAGGCTGAATGCCAGACCGCCAACTGAATCTTCAATTATTTTTGTAGGTATCCCAGAATCCCAGAATCACATTTGCCCCAAAGTTCAATAGGTCATAAATAGATGGTATATTACATCAGTGTCCCCACTGACAAAGTCAAGCCTTATTACTAAGGCGAAAGCACAGACAGCCCTTCTCTTTTCATGATTTATACTCCCTGTTCTGGAATGTTCTATGTCTGTCAAATATAATACAGCTGTTTGTTCTGGAATTGTCTAGAGTGGGAGAAGTGTTATAAGGCATCCCAAATTCTGTTTGTGACCTTATATAGAGGTTACTTACCTCCAGGATATAAAAAAAAAGAGGGTCACTGTGGAGAACAGGTCAGTGTGCCAGTAGATGGGTGAGTTCACTAGATAGTTCCACCTGAGAGTTGACTCCTGCACCCCCATTCAAGAATGGGATTCTAGAGAGTCACTCACTGCCCAAGAAGGACAGTGCCAACATTTGATGGTCCCTAGGGCCTGTAGCCACCACTTCCTTCTCATTGCTTGCAGATTGAATGCTGATGAGTATAGCTTATACTTTACTATGTGCTTTACTATACATTGTAAAATCCCCTTTGTCTTTCTTGTTCTGAAGAGTGTAGACTCCCTTAAGCATCCCCTTGATAAGTCAGGAGGAACATATAAGTGGAATAGTAAATTATTGTGGAATAATGGAAAAGCAGGGAATAAAGAGAACTGCTTTCTGGTCCTTGTTCTGCCATAAATTAGCAAGGTGATTCTGGGAAAATCAGATGACATATGACTTTCTGTTTCCTTACCTGTAGAATGAACACCTGTGTTACCTAAGTCACAAGGCAGTGATAAGCCTCCAATGAGGCAGCTAGGTGGCATAGGGGATAGAGAGCTAGACCTGGAGTCAGGAAGATCTGAGTTCAAATTAAGCCCCAGACACTCACTAGTGATGTGACTGACAAAACCACATAACTTCTGCCTGATCTTCCTCATCTGTAAAATACAGATAACAACACCTACCTCCTAGGGATATCATGAGGATAAAATGAGAGAATATTTGCAAAGCTCATTACAAATTTTAAATTGATCAGTTGTTTTTCAGCATTTCTGACTTTCCACAGTTCCATTTGGGGTTTTCTTGGCAGAGATACTGAAGTGGTTTGCCATTCGCTTTTCCAGGTCATTATGCACATGAGGAAACCGAAGCAAAGAGAGTTAAGTGATTTGCCCAGGGTCACATAGCTAGTAAGTGTTCAGCACTCTGTGGATGACACCCACAAAACTTAAAGCACTATAAAATGCTATTACTACTGTTATTGTTATTATTAATTGCTTAATATCTATGATCCTCAGTTTCATTGGCTGAAAAAACTAGTATCTGCCTTATCTACCTACAAGGTAGATGAGACACAAGTAAGATAATGAATGTGAAACCCTGGAAAAAAAAAGTATAAAAAATTTCCAATATAAGGAATTCCAACTGTTATTATAATCAATATTATCCTAAAGGCATACTAAATGCTTCATGTGGTATGACAGTGGGCCCTCAGAAGTTATGCCAGGGAAGTACCAAGTAAAAAGATTTCAAGTTTAACCAGGTAACATAGTGTCTACTGCCTTAAATCCAGTCTCACTAAGTTTGGAGGTGCTTAAGACTAATCTGGCCACAGGATGACAGATTCTTTGGTCAGATCAAATCTCAGAGACCATCTATTGAGTAATAGCATGGTGGCGATCTGTATCAGTAGAGGAAATTGACACACTGATTTTGAAATATTGAAGCACTGGAGTAGGTTCTTATTCTGGAAAACATTGCCAGTTTTAGACCCTCAGATTCCTCACCTGCAAAAGTGAAAGGGAGCATAAAGATGGCTTCTGAGGGCCATTCCAGCTCTAGGTCTCAAACTCCAGGCTAGCTTGACTCCAGTCAAGGACCTTTTTCAAATTTCAAAGTAAATGCTTGTAGGCATCTCAAACTCAGTATGTCTATAAAGGAACTCTTTATCTCTCTCCCACTCCCTAAATCCCTCCACCTGTCCCCAGCTTTCTTATTTCTGTTGAAGACACCACCATCATGCCAGTCAACCAGGCTCACAACCTTGGCACTATCTTCAACTCCTCATTCTCATTTACCAGACACATTCAAATCATTAATAAATCTTGTCCCTTCTACCTTAACAACAATTTGCCAATATATACCCTACTCTCAATTAATACTGTCACCACCCTAGCTCGGGCACTTATCACTTTTCCTAGATTATTGTGATAGCCTTCTAATTGATCTCCCTGTCTCAAGTCTCTCCTCAGTCCAATCTACTCTCTACTCAACTGTCAAAGTTATTTTCCTAAGGTACAGGTTGAATTATATTGAGTCCCAACCCTTTCTCAAGAAACTCTGGGGTTTACCCATTACTTCCAAGATCAGATATGATTTCCACTATTTCGGACTTAAAACTCATCACAACATGTCACCTTTCTACATTTCCTAGCTAAAAGTTTTACTCATACTTCACTTCCCTCCACAAATTCTATCTAAAAGTCTTAGTCACACTTCGCTCCTCCACAAGTTCTAGCTAAAAATCTTACTCATACTTCACTCCCCTCCACAAGTTCTTCAATCCAGAAATCACACAATATACACCTACTCACATATATGTTGATCCTTGCACAGAACACTCCACTTCCCATCTCCGAGTCTTTGCAATGACTATCCTTCAAGCCTGGGATATTCTTTCTCCTCACCTCCTCTTCTTGGTCTCCCTGGCTTCCTTCAAGACTCCTCTCAAAGTCCATCTTCTGCAGAAGGTCTTTTCTAGTCCCACTAAGTGTTTGTGCCTTCCCTTCTGAAATCACATTCCATCTATTCTCTATGTGTCTTATATGAACTTCCTTATTTACATGTTGTCTCCTTCATTAGGATGTGACTTCCTTGAGGGCAAAGGCTGTTCTGCCTTTCTTTATATCTCTAGCATTTTGTAAGCTTTTCACACATGCTGGTTGCTTGATGGAATTAGTTGAATGACTAGGAAGATCTCTGAATCTATAATCCTAAAAACAGTCAGCTATTGAGATTATGAGATCCCCAAATCACAGCATATTGAAGTTGAAACAGACCTCCAAGGTCCTATACCTGAAAAAGAATCCCATCTACAAAATCCTTAATAAATGATTACTCAGTTTTCACTTGAAGACTCCTGGTGAAGAGGAACTCACTACTTCCAAAGGTTACTTATTCCACTGGAGGACACTTAATTCTCCAAGATTCTGTCCTTGGTCCTTTTTGCTCTCTCCTTTTTCTGCCTTGGCAAACTTGGTCACTCCTATAGCTTCAATCTACTGAAATGACTCCCAAATCTCTAGCAATAGTCTTTGGTCTCTCTTCTAAACTACAGGCCTACATACAATTAGGTACAAAACATCTTGACCTGTAGGTCCTATTGGCACCTCAGATACAATGTTTACAGGTAATCTTATTATCTTTTCCCCTAAATTTGGCCATCCCAGCTAACTTTACCTCTATAAGAGTGGCACTATGATTTGCCCTGTCTCCATGTTAAAAACCTTGGGATTTTCCTCCTTCTTCTGACATCTCTTCTCTACTTAGCTGACTCAACTAATATCTTCCTGTCCCCTCCAAGTCAGAGTATTCCCCAAAGTTCTGAGCGTTTTCTCCTCTCTCTCCTTTGGAAATCTAATAGCTTGCTTGACTTCAACCTTTATACAGATGATATAAAAATACATTTCACAAATCTCTATTATGTGATTATTATATGCAAAATAAGATAATCTTTTGTGTCTGCACCTGGATAGGAGGGTCCCCAGAACAGAGCTACTCAGTACCAATTCCTAGTTTCAATATGGTAATCGCACACAGCAAGGGTAGGCAGTTGGAACTGAGTCTCACATCTACGCTGATTTGTATCAGGTGTATAGGGGAGTGGAGTTCATTAGATTTATTCTTTTAATGAGAGCTATTAACTACCTCAAAGAAACAGAAAGAAGGGATAAGCAAAATATTTCTTTTATCTCTCTGTCTTTTAGTTCCACCTTCTTTTTCCATCTCTCCCAACTGGGACCCAACATAAATAAAGCCCTTTACAGGTGTAATTTGCATTTACCAGTCGCAATATCTGAAAATCTAGATTTACCTAAAAGAGAAATGAAGAGCTTACTGTTCATTTTACAGGAGGCTTCAATGTAAGATATAATCGAACATCTATCAAGCATCTACTATGTACTAGGCAGCAGAGATAGGAAAATGAAAATAAATGAGTTCTTTCCCTCAGTGAGTATCTATTCTACTGGGGATGTTAGGAAGAGAGGGGGAATCTTGTATTTGGGTAACTACAAAATATATTCAAAGTCAATACAAAGTCATTTCAGGGGAAGGAAGCCATAATTACCAATGGAATTAGGAAAAGTCTATTGTGAGAATATAGCAACAGAGCAGAATTTTGAGGGGAAATGAAAGTTTTAAGAGATAGAAGTGATCAGGGAAAGTATGTTAGGCATTAGAAACAACTGGTGTAGGGGCACAGAGTTGGGAGATGAATTTTATGCTCTTTTGTCTGGAACATAGAGAAAGCAATGTGGAATCAGCTTGGAATCAGGAAGAAACATGGAATCCACACGGAATAAGGAAAGCTTTGTTGAAGTCAGTCTGTGAAGGACTTTAAATATCAATTGGAGATGTTTGTATCTGATCTTGGAGGCAATAGGAAGCCTTTGAAACTGGATGGAGAGGAAAAGGCCAATTGGGCCTCTCTGGTCATCTAATTTGCATCGTTTGGATAAACTCCCAATCTTCTAAAAATTTGTTCTAGGTTCAGAAACCCAGTCAGTTCCTTTCAGGGAGTTTTGATCATTATATGCCATTTCTCTTAGTGAAAGAGAATAGTTACATGTGATTATCCAAAGCTGAAAGACCCAAATCAGTGAGATAGCAGTCAGAAATTTGACGACTAGTGTCTAAGAAGAGCTTAAAACATAAGCTAATGCCTGAACAAATTTGTTAAATTGTCCTCCGCATTTCCATGTGGATCCTATTATTTCTCTAAATTCTTTCACAATATTGCACTTTTTGTCACGATGAACACAACCTCTCTTATCTAGGAAGCCGGGTTTTCCAGCTGTGGGACTGAGGAAGCTCTTTTCTTATTGCTCTCATATGGTCGTAAATGATAAGAATGGAAAGGCCGCTGTATTCTTCCTTACTCTTTCCATGAAAAAGCTCTATTCATATGCCAGGCAACGCCAGTTGTTAATTTTAATCAAATCTGATCTAGTAACTTAATGAAATCATTTTCATTGAAGTATAACCCAGTCACTAAAATCACAGGAAGGGAGTTTGTATATCACCCCCCCTCCAATAATTTTCAGTCTCCTGGAAAACTTGAAGAGTCTATTAAACAGTACAGATTTCCACATCTTCCTCTTCTCCTTTCTTTCTCCATTTTTCTTCTCTGTCCTTTCTTTTTCTTCTCTTACCTTTCCCCTTTCAACCTATTTTCTCCCCCTTTCCTCTTTTCTTTCCCCTTCCCCTTTTCTATTTCTCCTTTTCCTTCCCCTTCTGTTTTCCTTTTTTTCTTCTCCTCCCCTATTCCTTCTCCTCTCCATCTTTTTCTCCTTCTCTCATTCCCTCTGACTACACTCTTCCCTCTCTTCTCCAAGTCTTTGTCATAATGCAAATTGCTCAGAGCTTTAACATGTTTCATTTTATGTTGAGAAAAACAAATGAAAAGCTAAAATATGACTAACCTGATTTCTGACATTGTTTTGTATTGCACATCACCTTTCTTTCCTGTCTTTTTATATTTTCTGTAGCCAATTTGTGAATGACAAGAATTTGTGTTTCAATCTCTAGAGGGAAGCATCATCTCTGGCAAAACAAAACAAAACCTACTTGAAGTTTCACACAAGTCACACTCTCCTTCTCCTTCCTAAGGCTGTGTCAAATACTCACTTAGGGTCTTGGAAATGCTTAGGGCTGGCCTACCAACCAGCCTGTTTTCTGTTTCTAAAGTGAATTGCCTAAAATGATTGGTCATTGATTGCTTCCTGTCTGACCTTTTTTTTTTTTCTTTTTGGTCATCTGACAAACCACTCCCTGGCTACTTGCTGTGAACCAGAGACACACAATGCCTTGATAAGAGCCAGAAATGGTCTATCAGGCAAACCACAAGAGGTTTTGAAAGTTCACTGTACAAATAAAAAGACCTTAAGGTAAAATTGCATTCTTTAACAGAAAGTGGATCAATATTTATATGCAGCAGCTTTTATAAACATTTTATATTAAAAAATTGGCTGCAGGGGATGGTGACCATCAAGAAAACTTAATAAACTTAATTGTGTTTGTATCATACAGTGAGTATAAACACATATTTATACACATATGTGTGTATGTATATATATGTAATAAATATTTTAGATATATATTCTATAAAAATTGTGTGCTACAATTAAGATATATTATATATACATATATTATATGTTTATAGCTACATACATATATATGCTGTATTAGCTTTAGTTAATATACATTTGTTAATGTTTCTCCAACTAGATTATGCCTTCCTTGTGGGAGGGCCCAGGCTTATAGTTCCTTCTCATAATTGCAGAGCAATTCTAGGTGCATAGTAGGTACTCGATAAATAATCATTTGATTGAATTGTTTACTGAATAAATATACCACTTTACCCTTCATATTTGACATGAGCCCCCACATCCACTAATCAGGTCCATCTTATGCTTCAGGTTTAATACTGGAACATGATAAAATTATCATAGAAGATGCAACAATTAACAAAAGGAGATTTATTTAGCTATAAAAGGGGAAGGATATTTAATAAAGGACATGGCATGTCCTTGATGTTTATCAAGGACACTTTGTTGGCTTCTGTGCCTCTGAGTTACCCATGGTGATCCATATGTGCATCAAGAAAACATCAGGAAAACAGCTGGAGCTCCTCATGACTTTTTGTACCCAAGTTATCAGGAATCTAAGTTTAAGAGTTTTCCATCCTACTATATACATTATAGTGTGGACAACAGGTACTCTAATTCACATAGTTTTTCTGGGGTGGATAGTGGGACTCTTTTGAGTGATTGTGAATTTCATTTAGGAGTGTATGAAGTGTTCTAGGAGTTGGTGCAATCAGCATAGTCATCCATAAACAGATGTATTTGGAGAATCTCAGTAGCTATAAGAAATCCTTTTTTCATTTCTATTGGAGCTCAGCTCTGGGCAACCTTAATGATGGTGGAATATACCAGAGCCTTATTTCTGTTGAAGGAACCACTAACTTCCCTTCTCCTGGGTTCCCAACCTCAGAGTCCTCCTCAACCCCTCATTCTCTCTTGACCCACATATCCAATCAATCGTCAAGTCAGATCAATTCTACTTTCCTAACATCTCTCATATCTGCCCCCTTTTCTCCAGTCCCATGTATACCACCCTAGTTCTTCCCACAGCTCCTCTTACCTGGACTTTTATAATAGCTTCCTAATAGCCCCCTGTGGTTTCAAGTCTCTCCCCTTTCTAATTCATCCTTCAGAGATGTGACTGTATCACTTTTATGCTCACACTGCGATGGATTCATATCATCTCTAGGATCAGATATAAACTCTCCTCAGGTATTTAAAATCCAACCTACCATTCCAGCCTTATCATGCATTATTCTCTTTGACATATGCTAAGATTCTGCTAAACTGGCCTTTTTTGATATTCCTCACACACAGCACTTAATCTCCCTCTGTACATTTTCATTGACTCTCCCCCATGTTTGGAATATATTCCTTCCTTATCTCAACTCTTATAGTCCATTGTTTTCTAAAAAATGAAAATCGCCTTGAGCACCATCTTCTTCATGAAATTTTTCTTGATTCTCTCAAGTGTCCTCTCTGCCAAATTACCTTGCATCTAGTACATGTTATATGTCTTCAGGGGAATGTAAGCTCCTAGCAGGCAGGGACTATTCCATAGCATCAAAGATTTAGAGGTAGAAGTGACTTAATTTTTTTGTTTTTGTTTTTTTGCTTTGGGGGGTGAGGTGGGGCAGAGCAATTGGGGTTAAGTGATTTGCCCAAGGTTGCATGGCTAGTAAGTGTTAAGTGTCTGAAGTCACATTTGAACTCAGGTCCTCCTGACTTCAGGGCCTGTGCTCTGTTCACTGAGCCAGCTAACCACCCCTGTAGAAGGGACTTTAACAGTCATAGAATCCAACTCCCTAATTTTGCAGCTGAAGAAATTGAGTAACAGTAAAGTTGTGATTTGCAGGATTGACATATAGTAGGTACTTCATAAATGTTTGGCTGATATTAGTATTCAAGCTTCTCTGTGAAAGGTCAACCTTTTAAACAAAATCCTTTCAGTGAGGTTGTATATCTTTGAATCATGAACTCTTTTAAGAATTAGACAGCTCAGGGGTACCATAAATAGGTTGATGTACCTGGAATTAGGAAGACCTGAGTTCAAATTCTGCCTCAGCAAGTGTAAGAGAAGCCTCCAACAGGATATCAGAAATATGTATGACTGGAAAGGGGAGTGGGTCAGTCATGCATCGAGAATGAAATCTGACCAGACATAACCCACAAAGCCCATTGGAATTACAAAGGACTTACTTGGACTTACCATGCCAAGGGACCTGGAGGAAGGGCTTTGGCTTTCTGAGTGAACCTTCTGTGGAAGACTTATGGAAGGACCTAACCAAGAGTCACACGGGAGCAACCATGGAGTCACTGCCTGCGTCCTGAACTATTAGAAGGAAGACCCCACATCTTTGAAATAGATACAGTCTCGTAGAAATACTACAGTGTGTAGAAATTCATCCATTTCCAAGAGTTTGTCTTATGGCAAACCATTTGGGGCATTCAAAATCATTAAGACTATTAGAAACATAGAATATACATTCCTCAAAGTAAAAATAAGCAGTACTCTTTAACCTTCCTTCCAAGTTATCAAAGTTAGGTTGGTAAAGCCTAAACATCCCACAAACTCCTTCTAATGGGCTTGTTTTTGGTTTGTTCTTTTTCTCTTGAATTGTTAAGTAGTTTGGCTATAGTATTACTAATGGTCCACTTTGGAAAGATGTTTATATTTGGAAGTTTTGAATATTTGAAAGTAGTTCTCAGACTTTAGACCAGAGATGGTCAGGCCATGCCATGCCACTTAGTCTATAAAGAAAAGAGCTTTCCCCATATGGGTCATAACATACAGATACAACCTTGTTGGATGCTGTAGAAATTAATATAAATGATATTGGTCTATTCTCTAGGAACTTAAATTCTAAAACAAATAACTTTAATGTATTTGTATCTGTACAATGATAATAATAGATCACAGGTCACCAAGTCAATGTCCTGATCATCTTCTCTCTAACCCAGCATACTTTTCCTAGTGGCAGAAAGAATTTTAGGTCCCCTGTAGTTAGTCCACTTTCAAGGAATACACTATAACCAGTTAACTTGATTCACATTTTTTTCCTTACTATTTCTCTTTTTGGCCTCTTAAAGATCTTTACCTTGGAGTCCTTTGACAATGGACTCTTTTGAATAGCAAGGGAACATGCCTTTTCTCCCTTGCTCAACTACCACTCCAACTAGCACAACTTCCTGCTACTCAGTCCTCTGGGAGGAAAAAAAAAGAACATCAACTTTAAGCTCTGTCCATTACTTTTGGTCAGGTCACATCACATGGTAGATCTGCCAACTTGCATATTGATTACTACATAAGAGCCTCTGTATTTTAAGGTCTGTGTCAAGCAAGATCTGAGGACTGGTCAGTGTTTCTCTCCCTTTTTTCACGGTCAGAGTCAGTCTTGAATCAAGGTCTTGAATTATTAACAACAGATTTCGATCACAGTTTAAGAGTTAGAAAAAGCTGAAGACTTCTAGTTCAAACTTTTTATTTTATACATGAGCAAACTTTGTCTCATATCAGTGAAATGAACTGTCCAAGATCACACAGGCAAAACCAAGAAATGAACTCAGATCCTCTGACTACAATGCCAGTGCTCAGAAAACCTCCTCCTCAATCTATTCACATGACTCCTTGGGACCCACTTTCCTGAGAAAGATTATTCTGGGATATCTTATTATCAACACAGCCCCCTATTCTGAACAAATAGAAATTAAGTTAATTAGTTAAATTATTATATTATTATGTCTCCTCACATTCCTTTGCATCTCTAAGAGATCTGGACATTTCTCGTCAACAGCCTCTCTAGGTGTCTCTCCAACTGAAACTTTTATTTTACAACATACTTTCTGAGTGAGCACAGAATCCTTTTTTTTTTTTTGCACCCTACATCATCTCGGTTCAGTCTCTAATCCCAACTCAACTCAGTCACTTGATTGATTTCTTTGAAGGTTTCACAGACCTAGAGCACTCTTACAGTCACTCAGATATACTCTCTGCAATCTCTTGAAGTGGAGAACTAGAAAGAACCTTCTTATTATTTATTGTTATTCAGAACTGTTTGACTCTTTGTGACACCATTTAGGGTTTTCTTGGCAAAGAAAAGTTCATTTTACAGATGAGGAAACTAAGGCAAACAGGATTAAATTACTTGTCCAGGTCACAAAGCCAGTAAGTCTATGAGACCAGGTTTGAACTCTCGTTCTCCTGACTCCAAGACCAACACTATACAATGCATCACCTACCTGCCCCAGAAGGGATCCTATATACATCATTTAGTCCAACACCCTCATTTTGTAGAGGAGTGTACTGTGGCCCCCAAATGTTATTTGAGTTGTCCATTGCTTCAGTATGTGGCATAGACTGCCCTAAAGACCATGTCTTCTAACTAAAGTTGTTTCCACTATATTATGATACTTTTACTTCCTCTCCATCATTATTTCTCTAGAGTATGTATCTGCCTCAGTATAGAACAGGTAATACTGCTATTCCTAACAATAATATCTAACCTTATGGTGTTTTGAACTTTCTCAAAGTATTTACAAAAATTGTCCCATTCAATGGAGACAATCTGCTGTGCGGTAACTCAAAGTAAGAAAAAATGGTGGGTGGCACAGCATGGGTAATTGTAGGAAAAGGGGAGATACAACAGACCTGAATTTTGGTCATGGAATGTTTTATCTTGGGTCTGATGTTGATAAGAATAAAGCTTCTAGGGGCTGCTAGGTGGCACAGTGAATAGAGCACCGGTTCTGGGGTCAGGAGGACATGAGTTCAAATCCCACCTCAGACACTTAACAACAAAAATAAATAAAACCTCAAATGTATCAATGTAACTTTTTCTAATATTTCTGTTCTACATCACCATCCTTACATGTAGCTGGATTTGAGCTACTTAATTATGCCTGGTGAAAAAGGAAAGGTAAGGAAAAAAAAATCCTACATATACCTCTAGGAAAACTGCAACATAATCGGTCAATAAAATTTTTTTTTATTTTAATTTTTTTTTTGCTTTTTGGAGGGGGGAAGGCAGGGCAATTGGGGTTAATTGACTTGCCTAAAGTCACACAACTGGTAAGTGTTAAGTGTCTGAGGTTGAATTTGAATTCAGGTCCTCCTGATTTCAGGGCCAGTGCTCCATTCACTGTGCCACCTAGCCACCTCAATAAACATTTCTTAATGGCCTACTATCTGCCAGTTACTATACTAAGCACTGCGGATACAAAAAGGGGCAAAAGACAATCTCTACCCTCAAGGAGCTTTTAGTGTAATGGGGGAGACAGCAAGAAACATACATGTGCAAACCATCTAAATATAGAATGACCGGGAAAGCAAGCAGAGTGGGAAGACTCTGAAATGAGGAGGGCTTGTGAAAGGCCTTAGTCCCACCTTTTCTCCTATTCTCTACCCCTTCCTCTTCCTTGGGCTTTTCTCTCCCATTTAGCCATCTTCCCTCTGTCTGATACAATCCTCTTCTTGATCTTATTCTCAAAAGGCCAGAATCTTGTCCTATCAACTAATGTGAAAAATCATGAATTCGTTATAATCTGAGAAGGCTAAAGGATATTCCCCAGAATTTTTCACCTTTCTTAGGTAGCCTATATACGTGTCAACAACAGCCTCCGAATGATAGTGCCAGTCCTTGGTTACTTCTTCATCCCAATGAATGACTCTAGAAGGTCTAACATAAGGAGAAAGAGGCTTAATTAGAGTTTTATAAACCTAGGCCTTGTAGCACCTCTCAAATCCTACTGTATTGGCAATGGTATGATGCCTAGTCTTGAAGCCAACATTACTTAGACAGGAAGATGATCTCATTAGTCTTCAAACTAAGATTCTGTACTACTCACTTAAATGACCAAATGCCAATAGATTGAAACTTGAATGAATCTTTGAGTTCATTTAGTCCATTTTACAGATAAAGAGACCGAGGTCCAGAGAAGTCAAGATTACATAGCTAGTAAGTAGTCAAGCTGGGAATGGTTAATCAGTGTTCTGACTATCCATCCAGCACTCTTTCCTCCCATACTAAGCTGCCTCTCACCAAGATAAAGAATTGTAATAGTTGCTGAACTGAGGAAGGTCAATAAGCCAGGAGATTTTGACACTTGATTTTTGTCTATCAAGCACCTGATTGCAGACTATCTTAAAATAATCTGTAACTGTTTCAAGTGGCTCAGGAGACAGAGTGCTGGGCCTGGAATTAAGAAGACCTGAGTTCAAATCTAGCCTCAGATACTCCCTGGGTGACCTAGGGCAAGTCCCTTAACCTGTCTACCTCAATTTTCCCATCTGTCAAATGGAGATAATAGAATTAGATAATATCTGTAAACTTTTGAAAACCTTAAAGTGCTATGTAAATGCCAGTTATTATTATTATCATCATTATTTCAGTCTTGCCAACAAAATAATTAACAACTTATGGACAGGGACTTCATCATATACTTCTTCTCTGGACCTCTGCACCTAGCGCAATGATGGACACAGAGCGAGTGGTTAACAGACTTTATGAAAAGAACTGAGTTGTGTATTCCTTCTTCAAAGTTTCTGGAATTTAATTATTAAGAAATCTTCCTTCATCAATATTTTAGGGTGATACACCTCACTGAAAAGTCTGCACTGATGTTGCTTCCCCCCCCCTAAATTCAACATGATAGAAAACTCCTTGGGTCTTTAAAATGATTCTTAAGAGTTTGAAACTAAGTTTGTGATTTAACACCTTGATAAGCCTCTGTAGCAATAGTCATTGGTTGGTAGGTATGACTTGCTTTAAACAAGTTCAAGATATATAAAAAAGAAACTAGACTTTCCCAGAAGATCAATGAGGGGGGTAAAAATTTGCTTTATAAAAGGCTTTGGTCCAGAATGAATTAAATGGTAGGTCCTCCAATGCATTTACAAAATGATTCAATTTGCCCCAAATCGATTTCTTCACAACTTTTTCAGAACTCGTGTATTGCAGAAAGTTAGCTCTACCTTGAGTATAGTCTTTTCTTAAGACTTAACCATCCCCTGGGTTTCTGTGTTCAAGATAGTTCCATCAAAACTACCAAACCATAAAAACAATGTCCACTGAAAAAGAAAAAAAAAGGAATATTTCCCCTTTGGGTGACTGTCTAGTATACATCTTCTTTATGATTACAACTCAGGAGATTGTCCTCCTTGTCCTGCCTGCTGTTACTGAAGATATGACCTTGGACAAATCACTTCCACTCTCTGGGACTTGGTTTTCTCAACTGTGAAATGAGGAATTTGGACCAGATGATCTCTAAGGAAGCCTTTAAGCTCCAGCATTCTATGATCCCATGGTATTTGAGTGTTACCATGCTAGCAAACTTTGTATTTAGTCGTAGTGGAAATAGCAATTGGATTCTGGGCTGAAATGGATTGAGGAACAGAATGAGCACTATAATAGAGAAAACTCTTTTGAAAAGACTTGTTTTTGGAAAGTTGCCTGAATATTAGGTGGTCCCCCTGCATCTTGAGGTATCCAAATGGGTTTGGCTCATCCCTGAGTGTCTGTTGATGTTGATAGATAATTTGCAAATTGTGTTGTCAACACAACATTTAATCTGCTTGGAACAGCTCATAAACAACCCTTTGATTAATTCTTTCAGTCTGTGTCTTCTGGACAAGATTTACAGAGCTCTAGTTGTTTGGATGAAAAATAGAGAGAGACAAGCTGTCAGCACCAAGGAAAAAAAGGGAAGAGATTTTTTCCCCCTTTTGTGGTTGAGTTTAAGAAGCATTTTATCAGGAATTAAAAAAAAAAAAACAACTCTTTGGGACCTAACAGAATGGAGGGATTTCAGAATGGCAGTTAAGCAACTAGCAAACACTGGGTTCAACTTTCAAAAGGTGGAGCTAATGCTTAGGTGCTCAGACAAAGGCAGGTGCCCAGACATAGATTAGTGAGCTGAACAAATCTGTGAGCCAAACCCAAGGCAACCACAAGCCTGCTGGTTTAACCAATTAATTTCAGAAATCTGTTAGCCAATGACAGATAAAGAGGGTTCTCATTTGTACTTCCATTAGAATATTGGGATACTGCAATGACATGAAAATATATACATATAAATGCATCTTATTAAACTTCATTCTGGTCAACGTAACAGATAGAAAATAGATTGATGGATAGATAGATAGAACAGAGGAGCTCAGTTGTGTGGAATAAAGAGGTTAATATGCATTAAAATTGAATAGCCTCTTGTAAAAGAATCTAATGAGAAAGAGAGAGAGAAAAAATTTTACTGCTCTTATCTTTTATTATAATTTGCCATTTTCCACACTACTCCCCAAACCTGTTTAGCTGGACAGCGCCTATTAGTTTTGGCTTTGAAATAATTTTCCATTGAAGCATGCCTTTTAATCAGCACCTCACTTCTTTTTTATTGGTTTATTTCCTCCAAGCTATGTGTGTGTATGTGTTTTGTGTGTGTGCGTGTGTGTGTGTGTGTGCACTTCTGAAGGGCTATTCATAGTATATCTTTGTGTAGCTTTAAAATGTAGTGATCATCCACCAATTTAGGCATAAAAATCCAGAAATGAATGCCATTCTGAATAGGGCCTTTCCCAGTGTTCAGGAAACACCAAGTACAGGCCGTTGGTGACTGATAGGGAGAAAGATCAAAGAAAATTGCTATCTAATAATTTCAGGACTATCAGAAATGCAAATAACCTGACACCACAATTCCTCTTTGAATTCTTCCTCTTTTATGCCAGGCTCTTCTCTCAGGGATAAATATAATTTTTATGAGCTCCCTTTTGGAGTGAGCACATTTTCAGCTACCTAAGCCAAATGTTTCTTTTGTTGTTCACATCTGCATCTTTGGATTTGATAAAGAGTCAACAAGAATGTGGGCTTGGATTTTTGTTCCTCTAACAAATGAAGTTCACACTGGGACACCTACAGAAAACACAGAAGAAAATTACCTCCAAAGTCAATTTCTACATGGAGGATCTTTGCGATGAAAGTTGTGGTGTTCTGCGTATTCAATTTGATTCAACACACAAATTTAGTGTTTGTCGTGTCCCAGATATTGTGCTAGGCCCTGGGGATCCAATGAAAAAAATGAAGTTGTCCCTGCCCTCAGGAAGTTTACTTCCTCCCAAGAGGATGCAACACATACTCAAGAAAATTAACATAAAGTCTATAGACTGTAAAACTGTAATTTGGGAGGAGGAGGGGGGAAAGCTAACAACTGGAAATATCAGGAAAGATCTCATTTAAGACCTGGTTGTGTGCTTTGAAAGAACCTAAACATCCTTAGAGTTGGAGGCGAGAAAAGAATGCATTCCAGACAAATGTGATCCTTAGGCACAAGAGATAAGATGTGGAATGTCCTATTATGGGGAACAGCAGACCAGTTTGATGGGAACCAAGTTTATGAAGGGGTGTACTGCAAAAGGACACTGGAGAAGTAGCTGGGAACTGAATTGTAGAGGACTTTAAATGCAGCACTGAGGTTTATATGTGAGGCCTATGAAAATAGTAACCCAAGTGAGAAACTAGTAATTACATTGACCTTGACATCTGTCCTCATTACCTCATTCACAACTTGCAGAACCTGTTTAGTTGAAAATGCCATCAAACCCCTGAGTTTTAGATCTATTTCAAGTGAGGAACTCCTTCTAATCATCACACTAGGAAAATTAGAATATTAAAGACACAAAGGTATGCATGTATCTAATTGCAGTAATTGTACTGAGGAAGAATTCACATAAATCTCTTTTTGAGGCATCTTTCTGCTTGATGACTTTCATGTACTCTCTCAAACCTGGAATGATTTCAAAGCATTGTTCTGAAAAAGATTGTCTGTGATGATTATATGTGAAAAGAGAAGGGGTGAAAGAAAGTGACTGTTGAGGGTTTCCATTGTGAAATGAAATTCAGTCCTTCAGTTTGAGGCAGGAATGAGCTAAGAGAAGTCCTGCCTCCCATTCCTTCTCTGCCCACCCCCTGCTCAAGCACCACAATTTGTCGAAAGCATTATTGTTGGACGAGTAATATGCTGACAAAGTCTAAATGTGACACGGCACCGCTGAAAAATGAGGGAACCACATACCCATAAAAAGAGGAAAATCCCTAATGGTTTTCAATCTTCTGAAAATAGCAGTGAGCTATTGGGCTTATTTTATAATTATAAAAGCCTTAGAATCTATGATGACTGGAAGTAAACATAATTTATTAAGGGATTCTTGCAGACAGATGATGTAGCCATGTCTCGTGGGTAGCCCCCTTTTCTTTCTTTTGGGGAGAACATTAAAAGAAGACAAAAAGTCAACAACTTGCTTGCTTTCTAGTCCCAGAAAGCAATGATTTGAGGCTCAGAAATATCAGAGTTGATGAATGGCAGTGGCAAAATGATAACTGTGGTTTGACAGTGAGATAAACTTTCACCTCCGTGAAGAAAATATAGATTACTGAAACTGATTGCAAGCAATCAGCACTGTATATTCTTCTTCCCTAACTGAGCAATGTTTGAATTTGTGCCTTTCAGACAAATGCATTAATAATGTTTAGCCACTAGGTATTTGTGGAAGAAATTGGAAATTGTTTTTAATTTGTTGGTTTGATGAAGCGATAACATATTGAGCCAAAGGGGAGGGGAAAAAAAATCCTCTTAGTGTATGATTTCTATTTGCATATGTAAATATAGTAAATAGTTGCATAAGTGTGTCTCTACATATATCTGCACACCCATGCAAAGAGAGAGTAACTTTAGTAGACATGAAGCAAAACCTAGAGGAACAATTTATGAACTGTGGAAGTAACATCTTCCTCAATGGAAGCCCTAATGAGTCACGGGGTTCATTTGATGCACATTACAAGCATTTTTCCACATCCCTTTTCAACAAGTCATATGGTTTCAATTAGTTTCATCTTGAGTTCTCTAGGCTCTTTTACGGAAAATTTTCTGCAACAAACCGCCATATTTGCTCTTTTTAATTTGTAGCAAGATATCATTAAGGGCAGCTCTTTAATTACAGAGTGAGGTGCTGGCTAAACAGTTATCTTCTCTAGCATCACAAAGATGATGAGAATTGGAATTCAAAATACTTAATTGAAAGAAAAAAATCAAACTTCTTTAGTGTACTTAAAATATTAGGTGGTATGTTGAAAATGTTTTACATACCTTAAAAAGGGAGGAGGAGTCCTAGGTACCTATTTATTCTTGTCTTGGGAAAAAAGACTGTCTCAGTGATAGGTAAAAACATTCTGAAGGGTTAAGAATATTAAAGGACCCTGTTTGCCATAACTTAGTCCATAAATCATGTTTTCAGGTACTTTACATGATTTATGGTAGGCAGCCTGTTTGCATGATCAGGAAGTTGCATTGAAATAACAATGGATATTTCCAAAATTGAGTGCTATGAAAAGTATCCGCATTCCTAAAAAGAGAGACAGGTCATGGGAAAGCTCAAGGAAGAGCAAAAAACAAAAGCCCCCTTATGCCCATGTCCCCAAATCAGAGAGGCATTGTGGTTGTTGTGGGCAGTCTAACCCTAGTGGCATCTTAGTTCAGGTTCAATAATGGGACAAAATACAGGAGTCATTGAACTAAGGAGTTTTACTATGTACAAATATAGCAAACATTGGTACCTCATCAGGTTATGACCGCTTAAGCAATCAACCACCAAATCTTAGAGGCACTAACTACAAGGACAGGATTTTTTATGCCCCCAGGGTAGGACACTGCATTAGGGAAGGAATCAAGATGCCTGGGAGGAGGAAGTCAAGGAAGTTAGGGATGATAATGAGTCAAAACAAAATAAAATAAAAATCAACCTCTGGTCCTATCACAATTACAGGTGATGATTTACAGACTCTGGGAACCCCCTTGAACTCTTCCCATTTGATAAGTCATTTGCCTGAGGTCATAAGCCTTTCATTATAGGTAGGCACAAATCTCTGTTATTAGCTTAGCCCTCCTTTGTCCAACAACTTCCTACTGTCCATCCTCCCAAACCCTCCATTGTCTCATCTCCAGGTAGCCTTCAGCTACTTCTCACCTTAATCTCTCATCGCTGGAGTCTGACCTCATTTGACTCCTTCTGAAGACCCTCCCCAAACTCCTCCTCTAGACCACCCCTAGATTCCTCCCACAACCTTTCTGTATATAAGACCCCATCTTGCCTCCATGAGATGTGAGAGTGCCTGAGAATTATCTAATGCAGGCTCACTCTGTGTCAGATGGTTCTGGCCTGCTTGTCCAGTACAAGCATCACAAATACCAGAGGCTCTTTAAGAATCTACCCACTAAGATGAATACCTAACAGACTTTGCTTTTCTTTGGTTGAGAGAAGACTTGAGTCAAATTCATTTGGCAGGACCTGGCATGTTGGTATTTTGGGGTCTTGAGCACCCCTAAACCCTAGACCTCGATATTTTATGGTTCACTGACTTCATTAATTCCTGGATGGGAATCTGACTATTTTCCAGCTGTGTAATCATGGTCAAATGAATTAATTCTTCTCAGTCTCAGTTTCCCCATCTTTAAGATTGAGGTAATATTACTACCTCATGAGATTGTTGTTGTGAAGGTCAAATAATGCCTTGTAATTATAGGATCTTAGATCTGGAGTTGAACTCATTCAATCAAAAAGCCTTCATGGAAGTGCCTATTAAGTTGCAATTTCTATGTGAGGTGCTAGGGACTCAAAGACAAAATAATTCTTATCTTCAAGAAGCTTACTTCTGTAATGGGTGACAAGTACATAAATGCAAGCTATTTACAAAGTAAAAATACAATTTTTTTTGGAAGGAGAGGTAGAAGGTGGAGGGAATTTTAGGAAGACTTTATATGGAAGATGTCATTTCAGCAACTTTGAAGGGAACAAAGTGCTCAAGGAGAGCAAGGAAGGGGAAGGAAACTCCAAGCATGGGGGACAGCCAGTATAAAGGCAACAAGGCAGAAGGCAGAATATAGTGCATGAGAAATAGCAAAAAGGTCCCTTTTCCTGGGCCAGAGAGAATGGAAAGAAGGCCAATGTTTAATAATATGCTTGGAAAATCAAGTTGATAACTTAATATGTGATAGGTACAGTACTAAGCCCCGGAATACAAATACAAGCCAAAACCAAGGTAGCCCCTGCCCTCAAGGAGCTTAGGGAGAGAGAAAATACATAAAAGATCTGAAAGACAGTGGAGTTGCTGAGGGGCATTCAGAGGGCATTGTACCTAAGTCTGGGGAGTCAGGAGCAGAGTCAAGAGAAAAATGAAGGTGTCAGACAAGCCTGGGTCTTTACTCAAACTGGACATTCTGGGGAAAACCTTGTCATGGGAGTACTTTTGTACTTATAAGTATTTATTATCATTAGCAAGTGAAATTTATTAAGCCTTAGTTTAGCGCATGACACAGTAGGCAATTAATAAATACTTGTTCCTTCCTTCCCCTTCCCTCCCTTACTCTCCCCCTTCCCTTCCCTCCCATCCCCTTCCTTTCCCTTTTATGTCTTCCCAGTTTACCCCTTAATAGTATTAAGCAAATACTCTATTCAGAGTACTGTGTTCTAGGGAAACAAAGTCTACATCAGACAAAATCCAGCCTTATGGATCCTACTGTCCACTAGTAGAGAAATGAAACCTATAAATTTTAATTTTAAAATATTATATGATAAGTACATTAGAGAGGTAAAATAAAAATGTTATGTAAGTTTCAAGAGAAAAATAACAATCACAAGGTGATCAAGTCAGTCAGTTGGTCAATCAACAAGCCCTTATTAAGGAATTACCATGTGCCAGACACTGTGCTCAAGGAAGCCTCCTGGAGTTGGCAATGAATTTAGCCTTTAACTGATTGATAGCTATCCAAATCACTTTTTATGCCTTGAATATGACTTTAGAAATATGAGTTGTTAATAAACTTAACATTATGATGCCTTTTATATCTTTCCAATTTACCCTTCAATGGCTGGTGGTGATCATTGAATGTCATTTAATTCTAAGACTATGTGTCTGCTTGCCAGTTTCAGGGAATGTTGGTTTTGCTAAGAATAAACTTTTATTTTTCAGAGACTTTTCCCCTTACTGCCCTTATTTTATCTATCTATCTATCTATCTATCTATCTATCTATCTGTCTGTCTGTCTGTCTGTCTGTCTGTCTGTCTGTCTGTCTGTCTATCTATTTATTTGTTTATTTAGTAGAGGCCTCTGTATTGGACATGGGGGAATAAGAAGTGGTGTTTTTGAAAAAGTAATAATAAAGATATTCATTGTTGTTCACCTCATATTTTTGAATCTCCCATTCCCTTCCTATCTTCTGATTTATTCTCTGTGAGATGAATTTATTTATTTGTTTGTTGGTTGGTTTATTTGGTGAATTTAATTCTGTAAGTCTTTTTCTTTGGATGGCTCAGGGAGCTATGTAAATAACTCTTTAACATGATTGAAGAGTTTTCACAGTGCATACTCCCTAACATCCTCGTACCAAAAATTATTAGGCAAGGCAGATACAGAAGAGAAGACAACAATCATGGCACCTTCTATTTATAGAACGCTTTTGAACTTTTGGGAACCACTTCTATAACAATTTTAAAAATTGATAACCAGCTTGTGAGGGGGCAAGTAGCACTTTTTTTTTTTTCATTTTATAAACAAGAAAACTGAGGGAAAGAGGTAAGTGACTTGGGGAAGGTCATTTAGCTAGTTAGTGGTAGAGCTGGGACTGGAACCCCCTCCCTATTTGGAAAGATAGACAAGGAAAGAAGCACTTCACATATCTCCATACATAAAATGAATAGAGTGGCATAAACACTCATTCCCTAACATTATATATCCTCTTATTCAAGTTAACAGGTGTGCTGTGGGCTTCTTGATCAACTCTACAATCCTGTTTCCTCATTCTTATTGCCCTCAGACTTTTGGTTCTCTCCCTTTTCTCCTTGAAAATACCACAGCTACATCTTCCATTTCTTAAAAATAGATTTGGTATTCTTGGGAAGTATGGATCCTGGTCCACTGTGTCTCCTGACTAGTCTGGGTTCAAAATTTACTTATTTTAGGAGGGCAAACCATCCACTCCCCTTCAGTGATACTAGTGACCTTTCCCTGGGTAGTATTATGATTTATTCATGCAACCAAAGGTTCTGGAGGAAGAAGTTTAGGAGGATTACCTAAATATAATTTGTGGCTTCAAAGCTTTTATGATTTCATCTGTGTGGGTAGTTTTCTATCAGGGCAGGTTACAACCCATACATACTCTCATCCTTTATAATTTTTCCCCCAAGGCTTTCAATAAACCCTCTATAGATTTTTATCCAATATGCTCTGATTCTTTTGACATACTATGGATTCCAGTGATGTCCATCTCTCATTCCTCATTCTCACTGTGTAATCCATGCAATTCTTTTTCTGATCAGTATGTCTTTGATGGGGTCCTTTAACTTTTTTTTGGTAATATGCTACAGCTTACTTAAACATACCACATATTCTTTACATGATCCTCTTATTAATCTGATATTTTTCTTCTTCTGAGATCACAGAGTGCTATGATTCATAGTTATTTACACTGCCAGGTATGTTGGTCTTAGATGCAATTTTGTGATGGTGTACAGCTTGAAATCATTGTAAGTAATAGTTTCACACATGCAATGTTGCTTCTCCACAGACTCAATTCTAGACCCAACTCATTAGCTGTCTTCATTCTCTGACAAAGACACAGGTAGGGATGAATTAACTGCATGTTATAATCCTGGCAAAGCATCTTCTTCATCCACTCTTTTTTCAAAGTGGATAACTAATATGAAAGCTTGATAATAGGTCTCATTAGGGAATCCCTGTACTATTCTAGGGTTAAATGAAATCAGCACAATGGGGAAGGTGGAGAATCTCTTCATCAGTAGGGATTATCTCTTGGGCTTTGGGCAGGAAATTCCCCCTTGACACTGGCAAATTCCTTTGGATATATGCCATTGGTATAATTCATGGTGATCTTTGAATTATAAAAATAATGGCCAATCTTTATTGCAGTCTACAATAGTTCTATATTACCTTCTCTTTATGTAGAATAGCCATTGATAATATAAATATCTATATTTATTCACTGATAATATAAAATTTATAAATCAGGAGATTAACTGAACTATACACAAACAGAAGATAATTTTATTGATTTTTCAGTTCCTCTGGGCCAATGGTCTCAAATTCAAATTGCATGCTTGTTTTAAATGTGTCACAAATATTTTCAGACAACTGCTCCCTAAATCTTTGTTCCTCCTTACAAAGACTTATGAACCTATAAACATAGACAAAAAAATATGTCCTAAGTGATTGTAGCTAAAAGATTGTTTCCATTAAGCAAAAGGGGTAGAAGTGCCTACCAACACATTCCCTAATCTCAGCTGATTTCTTTATGTTGGTCAACTGGTTATTTCTGTCCCAGATGCTGTTCTCATTTTTCCTCCACAAGAAGTTCAAATATTTGATTCACTGACCTGTTGCTAAACTCTGCTGATTAGCTGTTGACTCCTACTGATTGAGATTTGTTGCTTTCCTGATTCCTGACTGACCAATCAATCTATAAGCATTGAAAAAGTACCTACCATGGACAAGGCTGGAGTGTGCATGGATCTAATACTGAATTTGGAGTCACATGACCCAAGTTCCAAGTTTTTGGCTCTGTTCCTTATTAGCTATGTGGCCTTGGTGAAGTCATGTGATCTCTGAGGGCTTTAGTTCATCATCTGTAAAATCAGGGAGTGGGACTTGATGGCTTCTAAATTTCGTTCCACCTCTAAGCCTGTGCTTCTATTATCCTACTATGTAAACAGTCTAGGAAGTAAGCTGGAGTCATATTATACAGGACTTTAAAAGTGCCAAAGGAGTTTGTGTTTTATCTTAATGATGAACCACTGGAGCTTCTTAAGCAAGGGAATGATGTGGTCAGAAGTGCACTTCAGGAATATCACATTGGCAGCTGTTAGGATGATGAACTGGGGAGAGGAGAGACTCGATAGACAGACCAATTATGAAGCTGTTGCATTAGCCACCTGAGAAGTGAAGAGGGCCCGGGGCAGGCTGATTATGATATCAGACAAAAGACAACGATACAAGAAGAGATGTTGAGCTGGCAGAATCAGAAAAATAAAGGAAACATTAGATATGGTGAATGAGAATAAGGAAGGAAAGATAAGTCCTATGTGGTGAATTGAGATGAGTAGGGAAATGAGGGTATCCTCACCAGAAATAGGTAAGTCAGGAAAAAGGGTGGGTTTTGAGAGAAAGATAATGAGTCCTGTTGGACATAGTCAGCTTGAGATGCCTGGGGGACATCCAGGTAGAGATGTCCAGGGGATAGTTGGAGAAGAAAGAGTAGAGTTTAAGGGAGAGGTGAGGGTTGGACTTGAAAACCTGGGAGTCATCTACAAAGAAATGATAGTTGAATCTCTAGGAGCCTGGTAATATCAGTGAGAGGGAGTATGTATATAGAAGAGATTCCCCAAAGTATGCTCACACATAACCTAGAATTGGATGATGGTCTTACAAATAAGACTGAGAAGGATCAGTTAGACAGGAAGAGATCTATGAAAGAATGGCACCATGAAAACTGAGAGGAGAAAGTACCCTGAAAAAAAACCACAGATGGTCAGGTCACATCAGATGCTTCAGAGAGGTCAAGAAGGATGAGCACTGAGAAATGACCATTGGCTTTGGCAATAAAGAGATTATTGGTGACCTAGGGAAGAACACTGTCAATCAAGTGATGGGGACAGAAGCCATATTGTGAGGGGTTAAAAAGTGAGTAGGAGGGAAGAAAGAGGAGACAAAAAGCACATATAATTTTTTTTAGGAGTTTGGCTGTGCAAGTGAGATCTAGGAACATAGTTCAAGGGGATGACAGATCTGCTATTGCATTTACCAATTGGGCACTGTTTGTGTGACTGGTTTATAACCCACATTCTTCCAGCATTGACAAGTCTTATTTTCTGCCCCTTGGCATTTCTTTATTTAGTGAGAACCACAACAAGTGTTCTAAAAAATTCATTGTAGCAAATGGATTCCCTCCTTACTTCATTTACAATGAAGTAATTAATACAATGGTTTAATTAAACACACCTTTTTATATTAATATTCTGAATCCATTTTGAACTATGACCTCTGCTTTGTTTCTATATCTCCTACCTCCTCTCACAAAGGTCTCCCGACAGCTTCCAGAGAAGGCTGGAAAAGTAGATTGAAGAGAAGCTGAACCAACATTTGAAACCAGGGTCTTTTCTTCATCTGTGCTTACATTGATGTTTTTTCTTTAGACTTTTAAACTAGTGCACTATTCTTAAAAATAACCTTAGCTGCTTTTCATTTCAACTTAGGGGCTTCTTTTGACTAACACCATTAACTTGACCTCTCTTTGTCTCACTTTCTAATCTGCAAATTGTGGATAATAATATCACATATCTCCCAGGATTAATATAAAGATAAAATGTTATAATATTTGTTAAGTGCTTTGTAAACCTTAAAGCTTTATATAAATAGTAGTTATTATTATGCTATTATTAACTATTATTAAGATGCTAAAGGCAAATTTCATGTTCTTAAGAAGATGTAATGGGCAAAGAAAGAAGAAGAGAGGATTAAATGGGAGAGAAAGAAAAAAATGATTTTAAAAATTTATGATAAAGGGGAAAACAGGTCTAAATTGCATAAAATCTATACAAACTGACCAAAGGCCTGAGTTAGACTCTGGGATCATCACTTTTCATACTCTTATTGCATATTTCTCTTCCCCTTATAAATGTCCCTTTATTCATTTCTTTTAGCATCTATTATACTTCAATTTCCTTTCTTGCCCTCTATTTTTTTCTTCACCAAGTATTATCCCCTTGGTCCTTTCTCTAAAATGCCATATTTTTCACAATCCTGTTTAGTAAATCTTCACTCTATTACCCTATCAAGGCCTTATAATGACATATTCAGAGCTAATTCCTAACCACCTTGGACTTTTTCCACCTTGGAACTTTGCAAAGGACTATGGATGCTAACATGGGCTTATTTGCCAAATCTCTGCTTGGTTAATTTAATTCCTCTTACCCCAAATCTCATGCATATAACAATTTGAAATAGATTCAGAGTGTTTCACTGACTACTGATTTGCATTATTCCAGGGTGTGTGCTGTTGAACAGCTGCTGCTGTCTCCATAGAAAGGGGGAGATGGAGTTACCATGGAGATGGTGACGACTTCCCTCAGATGAGGACTTCTCCATCATTCTTTCTGCTTTTGTAACCTCCATGTTAGACTGGTACGGAGTCTACAGCATACATTGGGAGTACTGTACTGAGAAGCTTCCCTTCTTCCTAGATATAAACCCTTAGGATGACAACTGACCACAGTGATTCATAATCTGCACTTTCTTATAGCTACAAATTCCTTTTATTGCCATAAGATCTACATTGAACGTGGCTCTGCCAAAACATGGTGCCATGCTGAGCACTGTACAAAGTAAAGGCAATTGCTAGCCTTGTATTGTTCATTGCTACCATGGACTAGGTGACAGACTGGTAGACTTTCCTAAGTGCAAGTTTCCATTTAGTCAGGAAGTTTCCCCTTAGAATAATGTGGGAGCAAAAGCTAGATGAGAGATTCCATGGAGGGAGCAGGTTCAGGACATTTTACCTAATTCAAATGAGGATTGTTTGATGGGGTTTATTTGCAGCAGAGAAGGGGTAATAAGGTATGACAAGCCAAGAGGATCAGAATGAGAGTCATGCATTCAACCAGAACCACTGAAGGCCACAGCAGAATCTCCAGAGAGTATAGTACTTTAAGGCTTGTAAAGACCTTTGCATATATGATGATTTTAATCCTTACAGGATTCCAAGGTATCCTTGGAATATGACCTTTCCAAAAGCAACAATTTGAATTATATTATTATAACAGATTATATTACTATCCCTCTTTTACAGGAAATTCAGGAAGATAGAAATTAAATAACTTGCCCAGGTAAACACAGCTAGTAAGTATCAGAGGCTGGATTTGAACTCAAGTCTTCCCCTAGCATTGTGTGTGAAAGAATACATAGACAAGGATACCTACCTAAACACTCAACAACTAAATTTTCTTGATGGTTATAACTAAAGATTGAGCTTAGGCTAATATTTTCAAATCAGCGAACAGTTATTAGCAAATTCATCAATTACAGTCCCTTTTATAGTTCCTCTATATGAAGTGTGATCGTTTGTCACCTAAAAAAAAAGACCTCAATTTAATGACAGCTGTCACAGTAAGAAAACCTTGACTGAGGTGGATGCTTTCGAAGTGATACAAAACCCATATTTCTCCTTTACTTCCTAAATTGAAGCATATAATTTTGTATGAAGATTGTAATGATGATAATAAACTAAGGACCTTCATTTAAACAAATTACACTTGACAACACAAGTAAAGCTATGACCCTAAGTGATTTATTTGGTAATAATCGTTTCAGTTTACCATAAAATACTTAAAATGGAACAAGAGTATTTATGTGGTGCAGAGAGAAGAGAGTCATTGATCTTAAGAGACTCCATATATTAGGGAAGAGGATATCTCCAGACCCCAGAGCTGGAAGGAAGCTCAGAGCTCATCTGGCCCAACTTTCTATGGGAAGAATGGAAGCTTCTCTATAGGCGCTTATCTCGCCTCTGCTTAAGTGTGCTGATTGGTCTCAGAAGGCAGCCTATTCCGCTTTTGGATAGCTCTAATTAGGAGAATGTTCTTCTTTAGATTGAGCCTTAAATCTCTTTCCATGTGGATTCAGTTCATTGTTGTAGTTCTTTATACCAAAGCCACATAGAATCAATTTAGCATAACATGACAGCTTCTCAAAATTTTGAAGACAGCTATTAAGTTGTTCCTCCCCCACCCCTGCATGTGCACGTGTCTTTTCTAGGCTAAACATCTTTTTAACTGTTTATGTCAAATCAATAAACAAGCACATATTATATAACAGGCACTGTGCTAAGCATTGGGGAATACAGAGAAAGGCACAAAAGAGCCCCTGCCCTCAAGATGTGCTTATTCCAATGGGAGTTCAACGCAGGCAGCTAGGTGGCACAAATTGAATTTGTTTGGAACCATGATAATCTGAGTTCGAATACTGATTTTCAAATACTGATACCAGCTGTGTGACTTTGGGCAAGTCATTTAATATTTTCCAGGTTTAATTTCCTGATTTGTAAAATAGAGTTATAATATCCACTCATGGGGCTGTTGCAAGGAACAAATAAGATAACATATGTAAGGGTCTTTGCAAACTTTAAAATGCTATGTAAATGTTAGTTATGTTTGGGGCAGGAGGAGGTCCCATCAATAGCCTGGTCACTCTTCCCAGGGCTGGTTTCTGTTTGTTAATATTCTAGTGAAATTTTATGCCCAGAACTTCACTCAATACTATGTGTAGTCTGATCAGTAGGAATTATGATATTCATTGTTGTGGGAGAGGTACGAGAGACTAGGCGGGTGGTTTCCCTTTTAACATCAGAAAGGTCAGTGCCATGAGGGCCCCGCTAGCTTGTCAGAACTTTCATGTGTTGAAAATTTCAACATCCATTCAAATTGCTGTTGACAATATCACATCTTGAATTTATCACTGCAACTCAATCTGGTGCTCAGATCTGATTTAGGAATTTGGACTTCTCTCCTTGATCTTGTCAATTCAGGCTCACCCTTCCTTTGTGCAATTTCTCTCCTTCCAAGAACTTCTCAACTCCAGGGAGAATGGGACTGCGGTACTGGGGTACAGTGCTTTGGTCTCTGGGCTGCTTTGGCTTCTGGTGGCCAGTCCTCTCCATCACTCTATCTCACCCCAGTAAGTGCTAGAGCTTTCTGTTGGATCTTAACCCAGTTCAATCTCTTTAGCCTTCTCTTGCTCTTGCTTAATAACATATGTTCCTTGTTAATTATTTCAATGCTGTTCATTTTTAACATCTAAGGTAACCTTGGAACATGACCTTCTAAAAGCAGCCCAATATTGAATAGTGTACAGTCAGTTATATCCTCTAAGTCTTTTTTTTTTTTAACGTGAGTTGCTTTTTAGCAAGGTCTTCGTGTTGTACGTATGCAGACATTATTTTTTAAAGTTTAAATACAGTTCTTTACATTTATCCATATTAAACTTTACTTAAGTTTATTTAGCTCTACTTCCATTCTCTTGAGAACTGTTTAAATTCTGAATCTGTTTCCCTATTAATTAGATCTTCTGTGCATGAGAATGAACTTGTTCTTAGTGAATCCATGCTGGCTCCAGTAAGCACTAATTTTCTTTCTAAATGTTCATGCACTATGTAATAATCTTTTCTAGAATTTTGATGGAAATTGATGTGAAACTCACTGATTCATGGTTTCTGGAATCCTTAAAAAAATCCCCAAATGCAAGATATTACCCATTACCAGTCTTCAGGCACCTCTCCCTTCCTTCATAGATTGCTCAAACATTAGCAATGATATTTAGGCAACCAAAGCTGTGATTTCTTTTAACACACCATTATGCCTTTCCCGGGAATGTTCATTTAAAGCACCTGGCACAGCCTTCTCACTTAGCCCAGGCTTAACCTCCCCCTTTTTCTATCTAGCCTCCTTAGTTTGAAGATCATCCTCTTTGAAAGGAAAAAGAGAGAGAATGAAAGCAGAAGCTAAGCAGTTCTGCCTCCCCCTGTCATCTGTTAACATTGCCTAATATTCCTCAAGCAGCAGGCCTATTCCTCCTTTGTTCTCCATGCACTGAGCTTAGAGAAGAAAATATATTTTTTCTTATCCTTAACATTTTCCTCAAGTCTCAGGTCATTCCAGATTTTAGCCTTCCTGACACCATTTTTGGAGTTCGACTCCACTGTTGCATTCATCTTTAGTTATGTGTGCATCCTCCTGTCTTTTATACATGGCCTTTTAATGCCCTAGCTCCCGAGCCCTGCACCCTGTGGCCCAGCAGTCACCTTGGACTCTTTAACATGAGACACTGTTCTCTCTTATCAGGGTCGTTACCTATTGCCTTCTCAGATTTCATTCTTGTGAACTTTGCTGACTCTTGAACCTATCTCCTTTGAAAATCTCTGGGCGTGATTACTTTGGACTGGCAGTTCTCTTAGCTTTCTGGGAGAGTTTCTCAGAGTGCTTTTCTGAGTACTGATGTGGCAAATGAGCTCTCCGTGGAGCCTCACTTGGGGGAAGCTTAATCCTGCTTTGTTTGCTTCCTATCTTCCTGTCTTTCTGTGTGTCAGTTGCCTGGTTGGCTCTAGGTATGCTGGTGTTTTGGAAATCTATTTGTCTAGGTCTTTGTGAGAGGTTAGGCCAGCACAGGAGTGGATTCCGGACAGTGGGGGCCTCTAACTCTGATTGGACACATGTTAGCAAATTCTCCATTTCATGCATAAATTGTACTTCTCTGAAATCCCACTTGTATCTGCAAATAGAGTAATCAATACTATCCAAATTCTCTGTACTTTTTGAAATTCTCTTTTCTGTCTAGGGGTAAACATCAGTCTAGGGATTATGGCTAGTCTTTTCCCTAGTTACTAAAACTCTAAAATGGCAGTGTAATTCTTTTGCAAGTTTTCTATTATTTCTCCTTCACCCACTGTATCTTCCTTATCATGTTGCATCAGGCCCCAAGCCCTATTTATCCCCTTTTTTTTTTTTTGCAAAAGAGAGGTAAGAGGATGTATCCTTGAAGTCAGCAAAACTTGGGTTTGAATCCCAATTGTGATATATAATGGCCACAAGACCCTGGGTAAATCAGTCATTCGATCTCTTAGAGCTCTAGGCCAGAGGTGCCAAGGGCCAGGGATAGGCCTACAACACTCTCAAATGCAGCCCAAATCAGATTTAAACGTAACTGGGAAATTCATAATAAAATAAATTTGAAAATGCAATAAAACATAGGCAATATTACATTTTAAAACTAAGTGACTATGTAGCCATAGGCATCCTTATGTACAGTTTAGTGGCCTTGTTTCTATTTGAGTTTAATATGACTGCTCTAGGCAGCTCTGTAAAATTAGCACAAAAGTACCTGCCTTGGTAGAGGAAATATCCTCACCTGGGAATTCCCCATATCAATGAAAATACAGGTTTTATCCCTGTATCTCCTTTCTGAAAAATGAGATGATTCAATGGAAAGCCAATAATCCATCCAATGGCCTGTTTTTAACAGAGATAACTTCAATTGATGTTGGTATAGTGGAAATTCCCTCCCATAACCACAACCTGCCTAAATGCAAGTTTTATTATCTGTGTCAAGAAATTGTCATGCAGTATCTTCACTGGGCTGAGAAGTCTGTAGCGTTCTCCCACAATTACATCACTTCTGTTTCTCCTACCAATATTTCTCATGCAGATGCTTTTCACCACATGACTCCCATCATGAGCATTGATTTGCCTGAGGATTTCTGTCTTCTTGTCATTCAATGCTATTCCCCTGCCTGTCCTTCAGGAATAATATTTTTTTCTCTCAGAAACTCTTTACATCTGTAATAAGCCACAGTGTAAAGGGGGAATTTCTTATTTTTTTCACCTTTTTTCCTATCTTACATTCAAACATAACACATAGGTGTTTGGGGGAGGGGATGACAGATGACAAGATGAATGCTAAGAACCATGCAGGCCACTGAAACAGTTTCCTCTCTTTCCATATGTATAGAATTTCAAGTGTAGCTTGAATCAGAATCACAAAATCTCAGCATTCAAAGGGATCTCAGAAGTCTAGTAGTCCAACCTGAAAAGGAATCTTTTCTATACTATTTCGTTTAAAGCCATCATCCAGCTTCAATTTCATTAAAGTACTGATAGAAGGCAGAGGTTTCAGAGGAGAATAAAAAATTTGGGATGTGAATAGTTGGCTAAGAAGATGGTGTCTGACAATAGGATTTGGATTCCTGGATCGCAGTGTGTAAAATACAGGAGTGATAGACTCTTGGCCTGGGATTGAGTATACCTGATAAGAGTTAATAGACTCCAAATCACTAATAGTAAGATAAAGGCAAAACAACCTTGAGGTGTCATCTTACAGTCTGAAAACTGATAAAAATTAGAAAAATGTGGCAGTAGTCAATGTCAGAGGGGTTGTAGAAAGATAGGCACACTAATACATTGCTAGTGGAGCTGTGAAATGTATGAATTTTTGGAAAGCAATTTGGAGTTGTGCAAATGAAGTTAGCTTTTTGTCACCTTTTGAATCAGAGATTCCATTACTGAATTTGTACCCCCAAGGAAGTCAGTGATGAGAAAAGCATCCTCGCATATTATTTATAGTAGCACTTTTTTATAATCTTAAAAATTGGAAACAAAGTAGATGCTTATCAATTGGGGAATGGCTAAACAAATTGTGATATATGAATGGAATGGAATCTTATTGTGCTACAAAAAATTATGTCTATGATGAATACATAGGAACAAAGGAAGTTCCTTATAAACTGATAACAGAGTGAAGGAAGCAAGGCCAAGAAAACAATATACATCAGAATTGCAACAATGTAAATGGAAAGAACAGTGACATAAAAAAAAATCAAAGTAAATGTAGCAAAATTATATAGATCATATGTGATGCAAATGAAGAGATATGAGAATGTATTCCCAACCTATCGCTTCATGGAAGAGGGGAGATGTAACAGGTGCTATACATTGTAACATATATACAGGCTTTTTTCAATATAGCAATTATGCCAACTTTTTTTCTCCTCTTTCTTCTCTAAACCATACTATTTGTCATATTGGATGGATTTCTGGGAGGGGAAGAGTGAAGGATATGTGGGATAACTGTTGTAAGTAAAAGAAAATTTCAATAAAAAGAACTAATACAAATTTATTTACATGTATTCTTTTTTTTTTTTTAAAGCAATTGGGGTTAAGTAACTTGCTCAAGGTTACACAGCCAGGTGTTTCTGGGTGGGTGCTAAGTGTCTGAGCCTGGGATTCGATCTCCAGGTCTTCTCAACCCTGGAGCCGGTGCTCTTACTCGCTGTGCTACCTGGCCTCCCCTATTTACATGTCTTCTTATCAATCTAAAAGTCTCTAAATTAAAAAGGGAAAGAGAAGAGGGCTAAACTGCCAATATATCTAACAAACAAAATACTTTACAGAGTAACTATAAAGTAGAAGGGAAAATAGCAGTAGAAATGCCCAGAAAGTCATAGGAAAAACAATAAGCATCAGAAGTTAAACCCATAACTTCATGTGTGTTTATAGAGACACACTCATATATAAATGCAATTAAAAAAGTATTTGTAACAAATAAGGAAAACTAAAGGAGACATTTGAATTTATAGATATCACTAGAGCTTGTGAGAGGGGTGTAGTTCTGCAAAGACGTACCTTATTCAAAAGGAAAATAATAAAGTGTGTAGGGGGAGTAGCAAAATTCTAGAATGCAGTATTAAAGGGATGGTTAGTGAATATGTTCGAGATAGAATAATGATAATAAAGATGACCAGTCTGGCTTAATCAAGGAAAAAAAGTCATTCCAGACAAAATTCATTTTTTTTGTTTAGAAAAGATAGCTATATTGATGCATAAAGGAAATTATATAGTTCTATAATTTATCTAGATTTCAGCAAATCACTTAAAGCCTCTCATGATATCTTTCTGGACAAGATAGATAAGTAAGTATAGCTTATGTGCTTCTCAGATTTGCAGATGACACAGATCTGGGTGACAAATCAGGGTACAGAAAGACCTCATCAAATTCGTAGCTTTTGTTGTTATATCATTTTCATTTCTGAATATTTCCATACCCTCTTCTTTATTCAGTGAGCCATCCTTCATAACAAAGAATAAAAAAAGGCAAGGAAAAATAAGTTCAGTCAAACCAGTAAAAATATTAAACATATCTAAATATATATGCATATATGTATGTATATAAATATATATGTACCCATAAATATACACATAGATGTTTAAATGCATATATACCTACACGTGTGAGTATACTATTCCGTACCCATAGTCTACTCTTTCTGCAAAGATGGGTGGGAAGTACATTTCCTCAACTTTACCCCAGGTCTAAGCTAGGTCATTATAAATGCACTTATCCCTTCCACACCATAGGGGTTAGAGGCATGGTTCCCCCTTGATCTGGAAAATCCATTTAAAATTTTTTGGCACTCCCTTTGCACCAGAGAAGAAGTGTGAATCTTCATGTTGATAAAAGATAAAATATGTTGATATTATACAATACTGAATGTATATTTTATGCATTTCCAAGTGTCTTTTTCTGTGTCATCTGTTTGCCTTTACATATTATCTGCAGCTTCCACAAAAGTCCCCCCAAATTCCTTTATAATTTCTCATGCCAAGCTATGATATATCAAAACTGTGATGGGGAAAGTCATGATTTGGAAGGTATAGCTATATATCATTTTTGTTCTTGTTATTTTTTCCATTAGTATTGTTTTCGTCATGGTATGTATTGTTTTTCTTGTTCTGCCTATTTCACTCTTTATCATTTTATATAAGAGTTCTCATGATTCTCCGAATTCTTCATATTTATCATTCCTTCCAACACAGTAACATTTCACCATATTTCTGCATCTCTCTGCAATGATTTGTATAGTCATTTTCCAACCATAGGGTACTTTATTTTTTGGGAAGAAAATAAAATAAGCAAATGCTTTGATTTTTGATCCCATACCTTTTCATCAGCTCTCTCTCATGCTTGAAATGTTCTTCCTCCTCATCTCTACTTCCTGGATTACTTGGCTCCCTATATATCCCTGTAAAGCCATGCACAAGCAGCTTTCCAGAGGACTGCTGCTGTGAAAAGCCTTCAAGGTTCTGATTACATAGTATAGGGAGCTCTCTATTTTCAATAACAAACCAGAGCAAAACATTCATAGAAAATCAAAATACAGCATTCACCATGTCACAACTCAACAACTTATCACTAAAATGGTCATATATTTTTCACTAAAGTGGTCACATAGTTTTCAACAAAATACAATCATTTAGTCAATCACAAAATCCTTAATTCAATCACAAATTACAAAAGTCAAAGTTCTCCACCCCTAGGTCACAGTAAATCATAATCTTCTCAGTTAGTACACAGTATCCAAGTAAAGTCTTCTTTCAGCTTGACTTGAGGCTGGTTCTCACCTTCCATGGTTCCTCTTCCATGGTCCCAGCTCCAAGTGTCACCTGGGTTCAAAGGCAGGCAGCTTCCAGTTTCTCGTCTAGCTCATTGTACAGTTTTTCATTCAGTTTCCATTCTATATTGAACTTCACAGTGTCCAGTCCACCTCAAGTCCTTCACAGTTCCTGTTTCTGGGAAGACAAAGCTTGACAGAGACACAATAATATTCATGCACATTGCCTGCACCATCATCAATTCACTATCTGCCTGTGAAATCAACACAGACCCACCAACAAGGTCTGAGAACTCAACACAAATCTTTAACATAGAAATCAACACAGACTCACAAATAAGGTCCAAGAGGTCAGCACAATTCATCAGTAAAGTCCCTGGACCTCCAAAACCCTCTTCTAGGACTTCTGTAAACATACAACCAGAAAATCCTCTTACAGGGCTTCCAGAAAGCTCCCAGGGCCTCTGTATAAAGTATCACAAATAAACATCAACACAGAGCAGACAAACAGAGTGCCAGGATACCACAAGTCTCTTCCTTCTTGACTCTGCCACCACAAGAGTCCTTTTCTCAGTTCTGCTGTCTCTAGCCTGGAGATTCTCCTTATATATGGTCATTAGCTCCTCCCCTTCCTGTTTCAGGAGTTCATGAGTTCTAGGCATCACAAGTTGTGGGGTTCACACGTTCTGTTTCTTAGCAGACTTGATACAAGACTCCAAAGGAACTTGAACTGAAACAAGGTGTTAATTCAATAGCTGAAACAACACATGAGCTACTTCTGTGCTTGCCATTACAATCTCTTTAAGGGCCAAGAAACTCTTCCTGATTCTTCCCTCTTCCCACTCCTGCTTCCTAGTTAGTGTTGTCCTTCTGAGATTACTTTCTATTTATACTGTGTATGACTTGTATTTACAATTTTTGAATATTATCTCCTCTCTTAGAATGCGAACTCCTTGAAGGCAGAGAGCATTTTTCTTCTTTTCTTTCTGTCCTTACCACTGATCACAGTATCTGGCACATAATAAGTACTTAATAAAGGATTATTGACTGACGACATAAAACTGATCTCTAAAAATTTAATAACATTTTCATAAGTATAATTACACCAAATATGGAGAAGGAAATAACAACCACTCCAGTATCTTTGCCAAGAAAACTGAAAAAATGGGGTCACAAAGATTCAGACATGACTGAAATGACCCAACAACAAATACCACATATTTATAATCTCCAAACTACATGGAATAAGAATCTTTAAACAAAGAGACCTAAAATAAGAAATAAAATCATATGAGAATAAGATAAAGTGTAAATAATCCTATCTGCTACTGGAACTGTACTGAGGAAACTTTCAGTGGGCAACAGAATATACAATTGCATGATTTTAAATTTTTAAAAATTCTTAATTTAAATGCAGAGAGAGAGAGGAAGATAGGGAGAGAGAGGGAGAGAGAGGGAGAGAGAGAGAGAGACACTGTGTATATACATACATACATATACATACATACACACATAGATACATACATATATATCAGAACACAAAAAGATGTTTCTATGTAAGACAGTGGATCTCCATTTCATACTACTGTTTAGAGTATATAATAAATTCTATGCATTATGTTTAAAAACTCTCCCCTTTTTATATGCTTCCTTCTTAACATACTTCCATTTTGTGCATTAAAAAAATGTTTAATGGCCCCTTTTGTATAACATTACCTCTGCCATTCCTGCCCTAGCCCTTTGTTTCAACAACCCCTTCCTCCAAATAAAAACAAAAAGAAGAAAAGGGGAAAATCCACCAAACTTTATACAAATAAGCATAGTCAAAACAAATTCACACTGTGGTTATGTCCAAAATATGTTTCCTTTGCAACTTTGTCAGGAGGTGGGTAGCTTACTTATAGGTCCTTTGAGACACACTTGGTCATCATATCAATCAGAGTTCTTAAGTTTTTCAAAGTTGTTTTTCCTTATAATGTTTCTGATCTTGCATAAATTGTTCTCCTGGTGCTGCTTGCTGTACTTTGAGTAAGTTCATTCTGCCTGATATTCCCTGAAATTATCTCTTTTATATTTTCTTATGATATAATAATATTATGCTATATTCATATACTACAATTTGTACAGCCATTCCCCAATTATTTAAGAAGCAATCTAAGGTGATAGAGTGGGTAGAACAATAGATCCAGAGTCAGGAATACTCAAGTTTAAACCCAGTCTCAGACACCTACTAGCTTTGTGTTCCTGGGCAAGTCACAAAACTGCTGCTTGCTTCAGTTTTTTTTTCTTGTTGCTGTTGTTATTGTTGAGTCATTTTAGTCACATCCAACTCTAACACCTTAAGGCTTGCAAAACAAAACTTATTATTTTGATTTATAGTTAAGTAAATTATTTCAGTTTACTAATCTGTAAATTAAAATAATAGCACCTACCTCCCAGAGTTGTTGTATGGGTGGAAAAATGAGATATTTGTAAGGAGCTTTGAAAACCTTAAAATGTTATATCAATGCTATTTGATGATGATGATGCCCCTATTAACTCTCCCTCCTTTTCCTTATTCCTGTTTGTTTCCTTAATGAATTTGATGTGTTTATAAATGAAAACATGTGTTCAATCCTTCTTTGTTTCATCTTAGAGGTTCATCTGTTGACTAGTCCCTATCTTCCTTCATTGTTTGTATGTTCTTATACAACACAACTATGAAAAATAGCAAGTTCTTTCTCCTTTTCTTTACCACTCTATTCCTCTTTTTACTACCCCTTCCTTTACTCTTTCACCTCTTTAAACTTTAATAACAAAACAAATCCACTGACCAAGATTTCTGACTTTCTTATTTAATAATACCCTTTGGAGACATTAATTTTTTGAAGAGACACTTTCTTCTCTCCATATTAGAATGTTAGCACTACATCAGTATATATTTCCTTCCAGTTAGTCAAGTAAATTTACCTTTCTATATTCTTTTTATTCTTGTTTTTGCATTTCAAAGTTTTTTCTTGGCTCTAGTCCTTCCATAAGGTATTCTTGAAAATCCTCTAATCCACTTATAAGATTATATTCATCAGTGTAAGTTGTTTGTAATCCTGTCTCTTCCACCTTTTGGAATATTATATTTCAAGACTTCCTCTTGTCAAGAGAAGAAGCTTCCAGGGCTTGTGTGACCCTAACTGTACTCCCATAGTATTTGAAATTCCTCTTTCTTGAAACTTCTAGTATTTTTAATTTGATGTGGTGGCTCTGAATTTTAGCTGTAGCGTTCCTTAGATTTGTTCTTTTGGGGTTCCTTCCTAGAGGTAATCAGTAAATTGTTACTATTTTCTTTTTTCTCTGGTTCTAATGAATTCAGTCAATTTTAATTTATTTCTTTACTGAAATACATTTTCTTGGCTTTTTATTGCTTAAAATGCATTTATTCATTCATTTATAAATTCATTCATTCATCCACCCATACCTCTTACCAACCTTCTCATAACTGAGCAAATTAAAAACACTAAAATATAAAGACCTCAATATATAATAACCTAATCAAATCACATTGTCGATGCCTAAAAATGTATCTTCATTTTAGGTTTATCACATTTGTATCAGGAAGGGAGTGTTATGCTTCATCTTCATTTTTTTGCACTTGTGGTTATCAGTTCTTTGATCAGTTCCAAAGTTTTTCAAAGTTGTTTTTCTCTATAGTGTTGTTGCCATTTTTAAATTGTTCTCTTCACTTCTCTCTGTATCAGCTAATAGAGGTCCCCTCACTTTCATCCGAAACTGTCTCATTATTTCTAAATGTGCAATAATATTTCATTACATTCATAATCACATACCACAATTTGTTTAGCTAATTACCAATACGAGGACACTTCTTTAGTTTTCAATTTTTGACTACCATGTGAAGTTACTATACATTTTTATAGAGAGAGTTACATTTCCTCTCCACTCCAGGCTTAAAAAAATCCTGGTTACCAGAGAATCCAGTAATTCTTAAGTTATCTCTCCTGCTTGATTTTTTTTTATATCAGATAGCTTCTTTTCTTTTCTTTTTTAATCTTTTTTTCTAATATATCTTGTTCTCTCATTGTCTTGTTGTTGTTCAGTCTCTTATAGTTTTTAGGGGTTCTATTTCTTGGGTATGGTTTGTCAGTTTCTCTACTAAGTAATTTGTTTTCCTTCCAATTCCTTTGTCCAGAGCTTTTTATTTCATTTTAATAGCTTACTTTGTTTCTTCCAGGTATCTATGTAGACCTTTTGAAAAAAAATTCCCCTTTGAGTCTCTGCTTATAATTGCTATAATTGTTTGTATAGATCTTTAGAGCTATGATAAATTTTTTTTTAACATTGATCATACTTTCCTTGAATTTACTTACCTCTCTAGTGTTAGTTCCAGAATTATGTGCTAGAGCTAAGCTCTACCCATTACCACACTTTATTGTGGGGTGGTCTAACCTACTTTGTCTCTTCCATGGTCATCTGGTTTCTCACACTGAACTCCAACTCCTAAACTTAGATCCACCTAGTCTTTGAACATCATAAGTGGCATCTTCAAGTACCGTTGTGACATTTCTGATCACCTTGGGGCTTTTTCAGTGCAGCCCTCCAATCTTGCTTCCTCTAAACACAGAGTCTTGTAAGTTGCAAGACTGGCTTGTCTTTTATTGCACTGGAAGATTACCCTACACTGGTGTTAGATTTGCTCATGGTTCTCTTTGCAAATATGACCCTTTATTTTTTTTTTAAATTTTTTATAATTTTTTTTTTAAAGCAATCGGGGTTAAGTAACTTGCTCAAGGTTGCATGGCCAGTTATTTCTGGGTGTGGTGCTGAGTATCTGAGCACAGAATTCGATCTCCAGGTCATTCCAACACTGGAGCCAGTGCTCTTACTCTCTGTGCCACCTGGCTGCCCCAAATATGACCCTTTAAAAAACCATTCCTTTTGTAGTTCTAGAGTGGAAAAAGTCACTCAGTGTAATTTCTACTTGGATATCCTGATTCTTTTTTGGTTTCATGGGTTAATATCCTAATACTTTTATAACAACAATTTTTAAAAGTTAGCTTATCCACCCACACCATTGCATTGTTTCTATTGTTCAGAGAACATTAAATATGAAATAATAAGACAATAATACCACCTTTTCCAGGGTGATTTCTATCTGAATTATATCCATTAAGAGAAGAACATTTTTTTCCTACAAAAATAACAATAGTAATGTAAGGTATTATACAGATGATTCATTGGGAAATGGAGATGAATCCATGTTCTGAAAAGCTGTGTCAAGAGAACATAAGTTTTGGCAAGTCCTATCATGCTGGAGAGGATCATGGAATGGTCCTGGCAACAGATTAAATCTACTTTTAGAGGACCAACCTCACTAAGTATGCATATGCTCATATGCAGTAAATTGCCATTTGGTGATGAGCTCATGAAACAAAAATATAAAATGGTCCTCCATCCTATGTGTGCCCCCTCTACCTTTGCAACAATGGTAGCAGAGTAGAAGAAAAAGGTGGCAGAAAGAGTTAATAAAAACACACTGTTTGTAGACTAAATGTAAACTTTGACAGCTATTGATACTATAAATGCACATCGATTACCCAAAGAAGGGATACATTACTAGAGGAACTGAACAATATTCCTATTATAAACAAAACGAGAAGAAAGAAAGAAATTTGATGTAAGGAAAGGATAGCTCACAGGTTTTCCTTGGAAATGAAGGAATTGGTAGAGTTGGGTTTATCTTTTACATAAAGGCAATAAAAACTTCATTTTGTGGGAAATTTGTTCATATTGTATTACAGTACTCATGATCAGTATTTGTTTAAAAAAAAGACTACTGTGAATATAATTGCAGCTTATGCACTACCATCTGTTGGAGAGGATAACTAGATAGAGCAATTCTACAAAGAGCTCTCTGTGATCCCCTAAATTAAATCAACATTTACTTTGATACTCAGTGACTTCAATTAAAAGGTGGGAATAGGCAAGGATTGCAAGAAATATATTGGACAACATGGATTAGTAATAAGGAATGAGAGAGGTCAAAGAGTGGCACACTTCACAGATGTCTTATACTTATACATCATGAATACTTTCTTTGAAAAATGAATTGGCAGGCACGGAACACCAAAAGCAATGAATAACATCACAAAAATGAAATTGATTAAATTTTAATGGACCCGAAGTTACTTGTTCCTGATGTTTTGCTTCTCAGTCCTGAATTAGCTATCTGTGTGCCTTCAGACTACCAACTTACTAGAGCAAAGATCAAAACTGACAGAAAGCTAGAAGAAAATAAAAATTTTAAGAGATATACCATGTAATTGAAACAATACAATAGTATTTCAAAAATAATATTTATAAAGAAAAATGGGTAATGGCTAGAATAAAGGACCTAGATATAGACTATAGCAATTTCATAAATAAAATTCAACTTATATAAATTAATTGTTATACAAGGAGATCAAAGGAGTCTAAAAACTGCCTTAGTAAGCAATCTGTTGGTATTCTTGCAAAGTTGTTAGCCAAAGGCAATAGTTGGAAAATATAAAGATTAAACACATTTTCAAAATCTTATGGAGAAGGAAAATGAGGGATTATGGGGAGTATCACATGATAAAGTAAAGAAGCAGTAAAAGGTAATACCAATTTAAAGAAAGTTTAGTAAGAGACCTCAACTAATCAAAGCCACCCTAAAGGTTTTTTAGGGTGAAAATTGAAGAACAACCAAATGAAGAAGAATGGAAAAGATCTGCACAGATTTTTAAAAATATTGTTATTTTCACCATCAAAGATAGAACTTCTACATTGGACTTTAACATCACATTCCCAGATATGAAAAAAGAAATGGTGTTAAAGAGAAGGCATGAAAATCAGTTAGATCAAACCAAATATCTAGGGATCATATCTATGTTGGAAACAACAAAATTATGGGGGAGAATGAGGCATTAATTTGCAAGCTACTTAAAGATATTAAAATTTATAAGATATTCCATTGTTAGAAAGAACATCTCATAGAGTCATTTATTTATTTGAAGATCTTAGTAAGGCTTCTTAAAATTACTATCCCTTATTTTGCTTCCTGTCTCAATGTATCCTCATATTGATCTTGCAACCTATTAAATACCTAGATCTCTTTTACATAAGTGTTACCCTGACAAACTTCTCCCAACCTGTGCCTTTGCAGTTGACTTCTTGGACCTAAGTAAGGACTATACATTTATTCCTGTAAAAATCCATCTTGTTAGTAGATTCAGTCCATTAATTTAGCCTGCCAAGATCTTTTCAGAATTCTCACTCTTAGACAATATGTTAGCTATTCCTCTCAGTCCTGTGTCATCTGAAATCTATTAAGTGTATTAACTGTGCTTTTATCTAAATCATTGATAAAAATGTTGAACTACACAAGTCAAATGACAAATCACTGGAGAATTCTACTTGAGACCTTCTTCCAGGTTAAAATTGATCCATTAATCATTACTTTTTGGTTCTGGTTACTCAACTCATTCTAAATCCATATAATTGTATTATGATCTATCACATACTACTCCATTTTTTTCCTACAAGGATCTTAAGAGACTTTGTCAACTTCCTTACTGAAGTCTGAATTTAATATTCAGAAGTTAAATAAAAGTTTAATATGCAGAATCTCTTATCAGTCTACTGTTATCTGAGATTACCCTTGTAAACATCTAACTTTGAAAATTGCTTTCATGCCATACCAGTTCATCATATTGTTAGGCTCTGGTTGAGGATGTCTCAAGTGCAATGAGACTCTTAGAAAGGCTGCTTTTAAGGTGGTCTATTTTTTTTGCTCTGTTCCAGAAACTAGAATCTACTAATCTGCTCAGATGTGAGCAATTAGAAATTAGCATATTTTTGGTCTGCTCCTTAAGCAATCAATAGACACAGTCAACCAACACACAGAGATCCCTGACTAGAATATCTGACAATCTTTTGCTCACAATTTCTCCTCCCTTTTTCCAGGCCTGTTCCTTATACAACTATGCATTTAGGAGTTTAGAACTTGGCACTTATTGCCCTAAGATGATAAATCCCTAAATGATACACCTTCTAATAACACTTGGTATTGGAGGATATATTTCTGCTATGTCCCTTAAATTTATGGAATTTTAAAGGTAGCTGTAAGGGCAAATCTTTTTTAAAATAAATTTATTAGTTATTTATTTTTTAACTTTTTTGAGGTCCCAATTCTCTCTATCCCTTCCACCCCTTTCCTATGCACTGAGAAGGCAAGCAAGATGATAACAATTATACATGTGAAATAGTGCAAAACTTTTCCATGTTAGCCATGTCATAAAAAGCAAGAAAAAGACAGTGAAAAATTTTACTTCAGTTTTCTTTCAGAGTTCATTAGTTCTCTCATTGGAAGTGTATAGTATTTTTTCACCATGAGTCCTTTGGAACTATCTTGGATCATTGCACTGATTAGAGCAGCTAAATCTTTCACAGTTGAGTATCATTGGAATATTTTGATTACTATGTACAATGATCTCCTGGTTCTGCTTACTTTGCATCAGTTGAAATAAGTCTCCCCATATTTTTTTTTCCAAAATCATCACCCTCATCATTTCTTATAATAGTACTCTATCATATAATAGTACTCTATCACAATCATATGTCACATCTTTGACCATTCCTCAATTGATGAACATCTCTTCACTTTCTAATTGTTTGCTACCACATACACAGAACAAAAACCCACTCTAAATATTTTTGTGCATCTAGGTCTTTCCCCCCCCTTTGATCTCTTTGGGGTACAGACTTAGTAGTGGTATTGCTGGGCCAAAGGGGTGTAATATAATACCAAGCAAAGGCAACTTCCCAGGTTCAAAATACCAGCATAGGTGCTCTCTATTTTATTCAGTAACAAACCCAGAACAGAGAAGATCAAAACATGACATCATTCAAAATACAGCATTTACTAAGTGTGATTAAATAAAGTACTACCCCACCCCAGGACCTTCCAATCATTCAATCAATTACAAAGTCTCTGTTCTAAATACTTCTCCACCCCTAGGCTATACCTTAATTAAGTCCACCACAAAGCCCCTCTTCTCAAATGGAGATTAGTTTCCAAACATAAGGTCAAAAGTTCCCCACCCCTGGATCACAATTGAATCTACCCCAGAGTTACATCAAGTTTAAACACAGCACTTAATACCCAAATGGAGGTCTTTTCTTCATCTTGACACGAGGCAAGTTCTCAGCAATCTTAGTTCCTGGGGAGACAAGGCTTAGCAAAGCCACAAGATACATTGCCAGTCCCTTCATGAATTTATCCTCTGTCAGTAGAACAGTCCTAGAACCCCTGAACACATTAGCAAAGCCCTCTCCCAGGATTTCTGTAAACATACAACAAGAAAATCCTTCTTCAGGGCTTCTGAACCAACAGAAAGGCTCCCAGACCCCTGCAACAACAGCACTGTCCCTCACCAGTGGACAGTATTCACTCTGTCTGCAGGACAGTCTCCAGACCCCTGCAACAACAGTACTGTCCCTCACCAGTGGACAGTATTCACTCTCTGTCTGCAGGACAGTCGCAGGCCTTCTTAGCGAACAGCCAGGTTCCAGGACTTCTTCAACAAAAGGACTGTCTTTCACCAGTGGACAAATCTGGCAAAATAACATCAAAACAGACAGACAAAGTACCAGCAAAACAGCCATGTCTCCTCAGTCCTTGGCAGCTCAGGGGGCAGGTCTCAAAAGTCCAGGGCAATTCAAAGCGGCCACCAGCAATTCTCTTAGTCTCTCTCTCTCCACGAGGTGCTGCTTCCAAAAAGATCTTCCGCCTCTCTCTAGTGTCTCTCCAAATCTACATCACCAGCTCCTCCCAGTTCAGGACTTTCTTTTCACATCAACAAGCCCATCCCACAGGTGGGATTAACAAACTCTGGGTTTTAACACAATCAGTTTGAAAACCAAGCCAATACAGGGGAATCTTTAATTGCCATTACTATCACAAGGGGATGCACCATTTTATAGCCCTTTGGACATAGTTCCAAATTGTTCTCCAGAATAGTTGGATCATAAAGCTACCAATGGTTCTTTAAAGTGTCTATTTTTCTTCTTCCCCTCCAGTACTGGCTATTTTCCATAGGTGTGAGGTGGTCTGTCAGAGTTATTTTATTTTCCATTTCTCTAAATGGTGGTGATTTAAAGCATTTTTTCAATGTGACTATAGATAGTTTTAACTTCTTATGAAAATTGCCTGTTTATATCCCTTGACCATTTATCAATTGGGAAATGGCTGTTATTTTTATAAATTCAACTCAGTTCCCTAAATAATTGAAAGATGATGTCTTTATCAGAAGAAAACTTGCTGTAATTTTTTAATATTACTTCATTATCTATGATACCTTTTAGCAAAATACAGTTTCCATAATTATAACTTTCAATTAAGTCTATTTTTGCTTGCTATCCTGCCTTTCTAACTTTGGCTGAAGCATAATTGATTCTTCTCCAGTCCCTTATTTTAACTCTGTATGTGCCTGTTTTAAGTGTCTCTTGTGAACAGCAGATTGTTGGATTCCAGTTTCCAATCCATTCTCTTATCCATTTCTATTTTGATAGGTACACTCTTTCTATTCACACTCAGTCATTATTACTGTGTACTTCTCTCATCCCATTTTCTTTTGTCCATCCTTCTCTCTTTATATTCTGCTTCTTCTTGAAAACCTTTAATTTTTGTTTCTGACCACTGTCTTCCTTAATCTGCCCTTCCTTTAATCATTCTCCTCCCTTCCTTTACCCCTTTCACCTCCTATTTCCCTGTTGTGTAAAATAGATTTCTATACCCACCTGAGAATATATGTATTTCTGTCTGTCTGTCTATCTATCTCTTCTCTCTTTGGATCAGTTCCAAAGAGAATAAGATTCAAGCATTGCCACCCCCATCCCTACACCCAATGAGGGCAAATTTTGAAAATAACTTAGACCAATATAATTCTGGTCATTTAGTTTTTCTAGGAATAGTTTAATTTTTCAAATTAAGAAACCAGATCATTTTGACACTAATGTCATAAGTTCATAGTATCACAGAATTAGGAATGGAAGGTACCTTAGGGATGACTAAGTCAAACTTCTTCATTTTATAGTTGAGGAAACTGAAGCTGAATGAGGTTACATGACTTTTTTCAGTTCACAGAACATACAGAGAGTAAGTCACAGTATATGACAGGATCTGAAGCCTTCTTGATTTCTAGCCTGGTGGGTTATTGTTGTTGTTTTGAAATTACGTCTAGATCAGAAAGGCATTATGGTATTGTGAAAGAAGGCCAGATAGTTAGGAATATCTAGGTACAAACCTTTCATCTTGTACATGGTAGTGGTGTAAGCATGAGCCAGTTATAACCTCTCAATGTCTCAAATATCTCCCCCCAAACTAGAGATTTGTGGAAAGGGTATCCGCTGCCATGGATGTGCTGGTAGGTCAGTGGTATGGAGTAGAGACTAACAATGTGAACAATTCAAGCCTAAATCCTCTGTTTCCTTATATGAAAGTTTAGGATATCTTTTCCTAAGTGTCTGGATGATTGCCTGAACTCCCTTGTTCATTTTGCCTATGTATAGACACAACTTAATGTTGCTGTTCATCTCTTTTGGATACTCTAATAGTTTAATTGTATTTCAAATTGATTTTTAATGCCTGCAGTCTTCCTAAGTGAATTTTAAAAATCTAGTAAATAAATACAGGTCTGCATTTTAGCAGTGAAGTGTTTCCTTTTAACTCCTCTGTGTCACGGGGCTATTAAGAAGCCTAATCATTTAATGTTTGTAAAGTGCTTCAAAATCATTGACTAAAAGCTTCCAAATAAAGAAAGAGAATTGCAATATATATTTTTAGCATACTATCTAGTCTTTGGCTCTGTCCCCCCCATCTACATAATTTGTGTTTTTCATACACAAAGAATGCTGAAAACAGTGATTAAAATTTGTCATTTTGTGACCTACAGGTCATTCCCAATCTACAGACTAACATATTCAAAAATGCTTTATGTTTTATCAACTGATTTCTTGCCTGGGAGAATCAAAGGACAAGAAGAGTAAGAGAAATGAATGATGAAATTCACCACTTGTAGAAGTTCTACCAGAGAACTGAGCCAAAATGATAAGGGACCACCAAGAAACCCAAGCAAAGAAAACTGATTGCATTGTTGTTTTGTTCTGATGGAGGTGCTTCATGCTAACACTAGCAAAAAAAGAAGAATCCTTTCCAATGCTTTGAACCCATGTTCACTCCCCTTAAATCAGTTATGACTTCTTCTAGAGTGAATTGCCCCACTGGGCTCAGGCTTCCCTGACATTCATGATTGCTAAGTGAAATGCATTGGAATTTTAAACTAAATTATGTCATTCTGATTACTTTTTAAAATAGGTGCCTTATTGTCTCAATATATGGATGTCAATGACTATTCTGAACAACTTTAAATTCCCATAAGACAGGCCATTGTAGGCCACCAGCCTTGCCAATAAAGTCAATATGATTTTCTGGAGTAATTTTTTTTCAGTTACACTATTTAAATTGAGTATTTCCAATAAGGGTTTAATTTAGATTTAATGAGAGAGTTATTATATGTTAATTAAATACCAACGGATTGTTATGAATATCTATTGGGGCATAACAACCATTTTTATTAAGATAAATATATCTTAAACAGTTGAGGTCCCATAAATAAGTTACTAAGAATTGGTTTTTAACTAACGTTCAATAAAAAAAATGCATTTCAATGTAACTTGACTATAATGTGGTTATTACCTGTTAAATATAGGGAGATTAGTAAGAACATAGTTGTTGAATTTCAACTCATACATCTTAATAAAATATTAGTTGCACCTAGATAAACCCACGATAAGTTAGCTAGTATTTAATTAGTAGAAGTATTTATAGCATAGCATTTACATTAGCATATTTATAATCAAATAAATAATATAATAACTCTTTTATTAAATCTAAATTAAGTCCTTGACAGAGGCATTTAAAGAGCAGTGAAACTGTGCTGGTTATATAGTCTTTAAAATTTAATTCATTATGTGATTTTTATGCTGTACTAATAATACATTTGAGAGTAAATTAATACGTAATGCATATATATATATATATTTCAGGAAATGTAATGAATGTGGCTTAAATATATTTAGAACACTAAATATTTTGGCTCAACTGGCAAGGAAAATTCTATAAACATTTTTTTAGTCCATCCACAAGTTGTAGGCACAAATATGTGAATATGACTAAAAATGTCAGGATGCTCTGCTATAATTTACTATATTTATTGTCATTTAAAAGTCTGAGCACATGGGTGGTGGTTGGCATAGTTTGAGCTATGGCACAGTCAGGTGTCCACATAAGCTTGAGCAAACATGAGTTTTGAATGCCAAGTTGCACCCACAAGAACAGAAGGCCCTTGAGAGGCCTTCTCCATACTTAGATGTTCATAAAAATAACACTAGCTATCACTTTACAGATGAATCGACAGTTGTCTTGCTTAGTTAAAAATGGAACATAATTTCCTTTCAAGAGTGTAGAATAAAATTCAAACTAATTTTATTTTCAATATTGAAATGTCATAATTAAGTTTCTTTTTCACGCAAAACAGCTGAGATTGCAGAATGAAAATTTGAGTTGGACAAATCTTCCCTTCTGAGGCTTCTGGTTAACTCTTTCCTCTTTAACATAAAGTGTTTTGCAAACCTTGGCATCCTCTAGAAAGTCAATTACTGTAAATTAGTTTCTTTGTCAGTCAAATAAAAAACAGTACATTTCTTTGGCATTTGCAGGTTTATGAAGTAAATGACCTCTTAAGCTATGTAGCACAAGTATAGTTATTCTGTTTTTACACATGGGGAAAGTGAGTCAGAAAGATGAAGTGATTTGCCTATAGTCATATAGTTTGTAAGTTTTAGAGATGGGATATGAATTCAAGTCTTCCTGCTTTTAAGGCCAGGACTCAGTCTACTAGTTGGACTCTCTCTTCATATGGTATCACATTTCTGATATCCGAAAGGTTATTACCCATTTTACAGTTGAAAACTCTGAGGGGTTAAGTGACTTGTCTTTAAAATTAAGTGATTTTACAGCTAGTAGGCATAGTTTGAGATTCAAGATCACATTTTTCCACCTTAAGTTTCATGTCATATCTACTATACCATGTAAATTTCTTCAGATATAGCCAACAACAAATCAACTCATTAATACCTCATATCCAAACATAACACTAGAGCTATATTGTCCAGTCATAACATATATCATGAAACTAACCCATAATGGCATTTCATTTAATTTCATATTTTTGAAGGAACAGTTAGGGATATTAAGTCTGCAGTAACAATAGTGTGCTTGCACTAACACGTGGCTATAGGATCCAATGTGTCAGTAGGACATCTTACTCAGGCAGGAAGTTAGGTCTCGCTCTGAAGCAACCGTTCTGACCATTCTGTTGTCACCATTGTGAAGGATGCACCTGATGGTGTCATGTGTTTCAAGAACATAAAAATTATGATAGGCTTATGAGAGAAGGAGAAATAAAGATCATTATTGAATCTGTACCCTGACTATTACTGTGAGGTTTAATCACTTTCTATTCCATGAATAATGAAGAGAAAACCACTGTCAAAAGAAAAAAAAAGTCAGTATTTTGACTGAGGTAGAACAGGGTTTTTGCAGTCATATTTCTGTACTTTTGTGGTATCATATTTCTGTCTAAGATATATTGGTAGATTCTGCCAGGATTTGGAATCTGCAGCTGGAGCAACTTTAATTCTTGAGTCCGGCATGCTAGGTATTGGCATGCTTTCTATTTACTTTTGTCAACTCTGATGATTTGCTGAGTCTGAACTCTATATTTAAAAAGAGGTAGGACTTGGGGTGGCTAGGTGGCGCAGTAAATAGAGCACTGTCCCTGGAGTCAGGAGGACCTGGGTTCAAGTCCGGCCTCAGACACTTAACACACAAAAAACCTAGCAGTGTGACCTTGGGCAAGACACTTAACCCCAATAGCCCTCCAAAAAGGAAAAAAAATTAATAAAAAAAGAGGTAGGACTCAAGCACTCCCCTCCAAAAACTATGAACTATTAAGTTACCTGGATTAATTTTCCCCATGCCAAGGAATTGTTCAGATTAAGATTGCCCTCAATACACAGATAAGCAAGCTCAAAGACTAGAAAACCTCAGGATACAATTTCTATTTTCAAACTTTTCAATAGTGTGCATACATACACATTCACCTGGGTTCAAGTCCTGCCTCTGACATTTATTATCTGGGTGATTGTACAATGTGCATACCTCTTTTTTTTTTTTTTTTGCCTTTTGGAGGGCAATCAGAGTTAAGTAACTTGCCCAAGGTTACATGGCTAGTTTTTGTGTGTGTGTGTTAAGTGTCTGAGGCCGGAACTGAACTCGGGTCCTCCTGACTCCGGGCCGGCCACTTTACTCACTGCACCGCCTAGCCGCCCCCCATGTGCATACCTCTTGAAGCCCCAAGCATTGTCTAATTCACAAGGAAGGTGCTGACCTTAATTGGTAGAGGGTGTGACTTCATCCAGAAATTCCCTCACCTATATTGATGAAATCATAGGTTCATGTATTTATATATGCATGGAGGCATATATAAACATATACATATATATGTGTGTGTTCATGTATGTATATGAATACACACATGTACATAAAGTGAGAGAGACATAGGCATGCACAAAATTGCTCTATAAGAAATTGTTGTTTTTCCCTTTGGACATCAAGTCTAAATTTGCTCTCTTTGTGACTTCTATCCATTGCTCCTGATTATGACCTGTGAACCCAAGGAGAACAAGTACCACATCTATGGTATGGATCTCTGGGAAACTCCCTTCACTGATAGTGATTGAAATTTAATTTCTAGGCTTAAGAAGTTGCATGTAGATGCTGAGAGGTCTGCTTCCCCATGTGTCAGAGACAGAACTTAAATTTAGGTCTTTCTACCTTCAAGGCTAGTATTCTATCTTCTGTATAACATTAACTGTCACCTAGAAACTAGAAATTTCCATTTCAGATTACATGATTGGAGCAATGATTAAAAAAATTTATAGGATTCTTTGAACATAGAGAAAAGTTGACTTAGATCAACTTTTGACTTGAAAAACCTGGTTTCTACATTTTATCAAATTCTGATATGCTATTGAGTAGTTTCTCTAAGGAACCTCCCCCCCCCCCGCTTTTTTTTAAAGCAATTGGGGTTAAGTAACTTGCTCAAGGTTACATGGACAGTTATTTCTGGGTGTAGTGCTAAGTGTCTGAGCCCGGATTCGATCCCCAGGTCATCCCAACTCTGGGGCCGGTGCTTTTACTCGCTGTGCTACCTAGCTGCCCCGGAACCCCCCTTTTTATACACTGAATTTTTTGTTACTGAATAGCTGTTTCATCTACTGATACACAGATGACACCATTAATTGAGATATTGGGTCTATCTTCAGTCATCATCTTATTCAGATTGAAGAGTAGTGAATTGCACATACATTACTTACAGCGATTTTCTTTGCCTGCTTTCTTTCTCTAGCACTAATTAGGTATGGTTCTTCAAAATTACAGAACTTGAATAAGAGTTGATTTTGCCATTTATATCCTATTTCATAGCATGGTGTTTGGAAGTATATCTCTAAGTTTAGACAAGCATTGCTGGAGCCATCAAACAGAAATGAATGATATAATATAATTCCTTTAAGTTATCATATGCTGATATAATATTTCTGTTGCTACCACTTCAGTTGCTAAAGGCATCTAAAATTAATCCACTTTTTGATCAAAATTGCTTTTCTTGGGTCTGTTTGTAGCATTTGTGGCTTGAATGCCCATGCAATTTATGCATGTGTTATTTTGCAGTATGAGCATCTGCTGTTTTGGGTTACATGGGATCCATATGAAACCTTCTTAATTAACAATGAGACATGTTAACTGGTATTTTAAAAAACAGCCCTGAAAATAACTGAATTCCCAGAGAAAAAGGGAAATAACATTTTCTTAAAGGTCAATTGACAATTGAATATCAATTCTAAATACAAAGCTCCCTCTGATCTGAACAACATACATACCTCACATTCAAATATGTGATGTTAAATTGACTAAATAGCCTGTTTGGGAAAAAAAAAATCAGTAAACTCCTGGGTTAAGTGGTGAAATCAGGCCTGTTTTGAAGATAGGTTTTCAAATCAACCTCTGTGATCAAGGTTATTCCAATGTGACTGGAGTCTGGGGAAAAGATAGAGAAACACTTGAATGAAAGACAAGGTAAGAAGGCAATGGAAGGATGGAGGGGAAATTAAAGGATTGAATGTGAAGGGCAGTGTTGTTTCCCGTTACTTTGCTTTTGTTATAATAGTGATTCTACACCTCAAAAGCCAACAAAACTGTTGCCTTCTTTTTTCTGGTGTTCTCTTCCCAGGATTATTTTTTTTCTTTCTGCCTATCTTTTGCATTTCTCTGGAGCCTATCAGTGATTCTATGCCTCCTCTTTCTACTCGGAGTGGGACCACACTTTGATTAACCTCTCTTAACCCATTCAGATCTTGTCTTGGCTGTTTGTCTACCTGTGATTTACTTCTTCCTGCCCACAGCCATTCAGATGATGGTTACTATTCCACTTTACTACACTCGGGTCCTCTCGTTCTTCATCGATGAATTATTTGCAGTCGCTGTTGGAAGGAGATTTACAAGATCTTAATGCAGTAACTCAGAAGATGTACTGCTATCAGATGCCTGACTTTCAGGGGAGCAATGAACTAATCCACCTCATTTCTAAACAGCATGAGATAAACCTTAGGTTTAATCATTACTGAAAACACTTTGTTCCAGCTTCATCCTCACAGTTATTTTAAGGGTAGTTGGATAGTCACTTTGAGTAAAGTGGTAAAGTTCAACTATAAAAATGGGCTAAACTGCCTTCTGAATGTATCTTATTTATCATTTGCTTAATTTACACAATTTCTCTTCCTACCCCCACTCCACCCCCCATATTTCTAAGTTTATAGACTCCCAGAATAAAGTCATGGGACATTAGATCTGGTGTAGATCATAGGCTCATAAATTTATAGATGGAAGGGACTGCAGAGACCATCTAATCAAGATGTTTTTCATCTTGTGGATGAAGAAATGGGGTCCAGGAAGGTCTAGTGACTTTCCTAGAGTCACAAGCTCAGTAACAGGTCCTCTGATTCTAAATCTAGTGTGCTTCCCATTGTACCATGTTGACTTTCATCTAGTCCAATCTCTTCATTATATTATGTATGTATGTTTGAAAATTGAGGTCCAAAGAAGGGAATTTTCCCAAATTCTCGCAGCTATTTTATTTTTAAAGTATCTAAGGATAGAAAGAAACCATTGGATTCCGTGGCTGTAGCACAAAATTTCAGTGTTGTGTGGTAGAGACTGAGTACCCCTTTGGCAAATGACCAGAGGAGAACCAGGATTTCCTGCCATGTGATGTAAGGTAAGCCACATCTCTAGTTTATTTTATTTGTTTTTTTGCATCCCTAAAATCAAGAAAAGTGCAACAAATCATAGGTGTTTCATTACCTTTTTAAAAAATTAATAAATGCTTGTTGCATTTAGTTGGTTTTATGGAGGGAGATTAGTTGTTTGGGGATGGAGCACAGCAGAAGACACTGAAGAAAAACCAGGTTTAATGCTGGTGTGCTCTTTAGGCAATAAGAGTTCCAGAAGTCAGACATCATAAGGTACATATGGGCACAAACCTTCTGCAGGTATTTGGAGAACTGGGTGCAGAGGCAGGCGTCTGGTTCTTCCACAGAATGTCCCTGTATAGTGAATGTCTCTACTCCATTTCTTAATCATACTGCATACATATGGTGCCAATCCATTCCCTTTCATCCTTGCTTGGTTTTAACCAGGCTTATCTGGGTGATATTCCCTATTTGACACTTTGACAAAAACCTTAGAAGTCAGTTCATCTGCAGTAGTCTTCAAGCAATACTGGATAATGGTCTAGACACTGGAGATAGAAAGGAAGATGTGAAATTGTATATGACCACAAGATACTTACACTCTATAAGGGGAGACCATGATCTATCTATCTATCTATCTATCTATCTATCTATCTATCTATCTATCT
>NW_027185698.1:19003635-19140238 GCF_028583685.1 Petaurus breviceps papuanus | reverse complement strand
TCTATCTATCTATCTATCTATCTATCTATCTATCTATCTATCTATCTGTCTGTCTGTCTGTCTGTCTGTCTGTCTGTCTGTCTGTCTATCTGTCTGTCTGTCTGTCTGTCTGTCTGTCTGTCTATCTATCCATCTATCTCTAGGTCTATGTGTATGTATATATGTAATATATACATACATGTATGTGCATATAAATATACACATACGTGTATATATTCATTTATGTGTGTGTGTTCATGTATATGCATATGTAGAAGGGGGTCTTTGTTCTGAGTCTTGTAGGAAACCTGATTCTAAGAGACGACGATGAGGAGGGAAGACATTCTAGTCATGGAAGACAGTGCAAAGGCATGGTGAAGGGGAATGGTGTCATGTAGGAGGAACAGTAAGTAGTCAGCTTGACTCAACTATGAAGTGTGAAAAGGGGGGTACTGAATAATAAAGATGGAAAGGGAGGTTGGAACCACGTTGTAAAGGGCTTTAAATGCCAAACAGAACATCCCAGAAGTAATAGGGAGACATGGCAATTTATTGAGTAGGGGAGTAACAGTCAGATCTGTGCATTAGGATAATCACTCTAGTAGCTGTGTAGAAGATGAACTGGGTGGGGAGTGGCATGAGGTGTGAAGAATAATTGGAAGGCAATTGCAGTAGTTTAAACAAGGGGTGATAAAGATATGGATTCAGCTGAGGGAAAAAAAGCCCAAATGTGAGAGATATTAAGATGGAAATGATAGGATTTGGCAATTGATCATATACGTAGGATGATGAAGGAGGAGGCAAGGATGACAATGAGGTTCATAGTGACTGAAAAGCTGGTAATACCCTCAAGAGAAAGAGGGAAGCTTGGAAGAAGGATAGGTTTTGAGGGAAAGCTAATGAGTTCTTCTTTTGGACATGTTGAGTTGGGTATGCCCATGGAACATCAAATTCAAGATATTCACTAAAGATCTGTTGATAGGTGACTGGATCTATGAGTGACCATGGTTGGATATATGTTGTTCTGTTCAATTTCAGTCTGTGCAACTCTCTATGACCCCATTTGGAGTTTTCTTGGCAAAGATACTGGAATGGTTTATTATTTCCTTTTCCAATTCATTTTATAAGATGAGGAACTTAGGCAAACAGGGTTAAGTGATTTGCCCAGGGTCACACAGCTGATAAGTGTCTGAGGCTGGATTTGAACTCAGTTCTTCCTGACTCCAGGTCCAATGGTCTATCCCCTGTACCACATAACTGCCTTAGGTGATATGTTTAATACATAGATCTGAAAATAGTCTATGTAGATATAGTAATTAAGCTCAGAGCAACTGATGATTACCAAGTGAAAGTGTATAGAGGGAGAACAGATGAGGGTGTAGGACAGACACTTGTGGGTAATCCCACAGTTGGAAGGATTATATCATATATGGAAAACAATCCAGAAAAGAACATTGAAAAAGAGTAGCCTTTAAAAGTGGGAAGAATTTCAAGGAGAATAGTGTCATGAAGATGCAGATAGGAGAATATATCCAAGGGGTGAGGGTGGTACAATAGTGATGAACACTGAAAGTGTTGAAAAGGATGAGAACTAGGAAATTTTTAATATAATCTGTTTCATACTCTATCTGGAGGTCAGCACATAATTAATTCACCCTTCCTTAGGCAGCTAGATGGCTCAGTGAATAAAGCATTGGATCTGTACTCCAGAAGAGCTAGGTTCAAATCTTGCCTTAACTGTTTAGATGTGTGACCCTAGACAAGTCATTTAATTTTTGTCTGTTTCAGTTTCTTCATCTTTAAAATGTGGATAACAGTAGTGCCTAGTTCCCAGAGTTGCATTAAATGAGATAATATTTGTAAAGTGCTTTAAAAAACTTGAACTTGTTATATAAATGTTAGATAGTGGTAGAAAGAGGAGGAGGAGGAGTACCGACCCTCAGCATAATTGTGTTAAACCTATTCCTTTAAAAAATCAAATTAGTATCTCGGACCATACTATATAGGTAAGGTTACCTATGTAACCTTGAGGTCAGTACAAATCATTGTAGTATCAAACAATGATTTTTATTATATTCAAAGTAGAAAAAGCACTTGTGTATTACAATACTCAATCTTAAATCAATAATAGATCCAATGATCTAAATTTTAACCCATCTATCCCTTCTTACCCTATTGGATTCTTGTCTAGGTTTTCCCCAAATCCTCTATGTGGGGCCCACCCAGGATGCTTCTCTCTAAGTCTTTTAACAGTAGGTCTGTCTATCTGAGATCCTTCATTCTTTCTAAATGAGTGGTCTGCATGTTTTTTTTCCCAATCATCTATCTCCTGGTGATATCTTTTATGTCACTTCTTGTGTATACCCCTCCTTAGATCAAATTATCCTTAAAAATGAGCACATTCTCCAATCTCACTAGATTATAAATGCCTTTTACAGCCATTTATTCAGCACATCATCTTGCATTTTCAAAGCTCTCTAATTATTAATGAGTCAATCTACCAAGTACCCTCAAGGACAAAATTCAATAGAGTATCACTGCAGTTACTTTCAAGTGCTGGAGTTAGGGAGAGTTTCAGGGTGGATAACCCCAAGGTCACAAAACACATCCGTTGATGGAAGAATTAGTACTAACTCAGGAATCTCTGATTTTAGTAAAGAGCTCAATCTACTCAGACTCTCCCCCTTCTATCATTTTCTTTTTTTTCTTTTTTTTTTATTAAAGCAATCAGGGTTAAGTAACTTGCTCAAGGTTACATGGCCAGTTATTTCTGGGTGGGGTGCTAAATATCTGAGCCCAGATTCGATCCCCAGGTCATCCTGACACTGGAGCTGGTACTCTTACTCACTGAGCCACCTGGCCGCCCCTAAGCAATTGGGGTTAAGTAACTTGCTCAAGGTTACACGGCCAGGTGTTTCTGGGTGGGTACTAAGTGTCTGAGCCCGGATTCGATCCCCAGGTCATCCCGACACTGGAGCTGGTGCTCTTACTCGCTGTGCTACCTGGCTGCCCCTCTATCATTTTCAAGAAAAAACCACATTAATATATATTTATTAGATAGATAATCTTAGTGTTGTAAGGGACCCCAGAAGACATCAAATGCTACCATTTCTGAACAAGAATCCCCTCTAAAACATCACGAGCTGCTATTATCCAAAATCTCCTCGGGAATGTTATGATAAGTATAAAAAGTCTGAACTTAGAGATTGTCTACAGCCAATAAGAAGCAGAGCTGGGGCGGCCTTTGAGTTAAACACATATGAGAACTTCTGGGAAACATCTGTCATGTGGGAGAGAAAAAACATGCTGTCCCTCATCCTGGTCCTCTAGAAGGGGGAATTTTGTCCTTTGAATCCTGTACATTCTAGTAATAACACTAATTCACAATTCTACAGCACTCAAAGGTCAAGGAAATACTTTTTTCTATAACATCTCAGTACAAGAGACATTGTAAGTGATATTGCTCCCATTTCATTGATGAGGAAACTGAGGTCATTTCAAAAGTTTAGCAAGGCCTTTGTGCAGATTGACATAAGAGTTAGTGTAGCAAAACCCAAGAAGTTTGTGAATAACTTCAGGGGATGTAAAATCTCCAAATGAAATTCTGCTAACAACCTCATGCAGCAAAACGTTGACTGGGATCTGGCTTAGGGAATAGTCTGGGACAGCGGATTGAATTTTCTAATTTATAGATAGAAACTCTTCTTATTTTGACCCCTCAAGTCCTGGGGAAGCTCTTTCCAAAATACCTCATTTTCCAGTCTCAAGTAATATATGGCAGTATCAGAAACATAACTCAATCTTTCTTTGACTTTTCAGGATATTGCTGTACCTCATGGCTACTGTTATGTAGATCAATGATCATTATTCAGTCCTATGTATGTAATGGAAAAGGTCTAGAAGGTTGGCATGAATGTATATTGACCCCAAGACATACCGCTAACAGCATTGGGCTTTTGTTATTATAAATAAATCCCTGATATGAAAATATTTTCCTTTGATTTGATTTTCTTATCACCTCACAACTGGATTGCTGGAATAGTCTATTAATTAATCTCCCTATTTTTCTAGACTCTCCCTATGTCCCTCCCTTCCCTGCTTCCCACACATCATCTTGCCCATTATAATCTGTCAAATTATAATTCTATAACTACACAATCTCATTGATCTGGGTACTCCCTCTGCTGAGATGCTACTGCAAATCACATTACCCTATTTTATGACCCCATGTAATTCTTGTCTGTGTCCAAATAGATCCTTCACAGGATCTGACGCCCACATTGGAGAATATATCCAGATTTTTTTTTATGGCCCCAAGTGAAATATAAAGTTGGTGATATTTAATCCTTCAATCTACCCATATTTTTTGCCCACCTTCTTTTGCAGTCATGCATGTCCTCTGAGATGGCTATTATACTTCTTGTTGCATCTATGTCATTACTGGAATATGCTGCAGCCTAGCTTAAACACGATATATCTCTCCATTGTCTTTTGGATAACCTATAGTTCTGATTCTTCTAAAATCATGATGTTCCATGACTTATAATATAAGATGTCCCAAGAGTTTCAAGTGCAATTTCAGGGGATTAGAGTTGAAAATGGCCCCCAGATTTTTGGAACAAACTGCATAGAGAATCACCAGAGAAATTATTTTTCTTTTAATTTGTTTGGACCAATGATTTCATTTGTGTAGGGAATCCCTGGTACTCCAGCTCCTACCTTTTCAGTTTTCTTAGACCTTACTCTCCTTCACATATTCTATGAACCAGTAACACTGGCCTCTTTGCTGTTCCTTGTACAAGATACTCCGTGGCCTAATTGAACATTTTCAGTGGCTATCCTCCATGCCTGGATCTGTCTCCTTCCTTCAGTCCTGGAAAAAAAAATATATATATATATGAGCTTACTTCTGTTTCTCTTTGGTTTGGTTGACCATTAATCTATCTTGTAATCTTTTGAAATAATTGGTGGGTACATATGTAAATACATTGACATATATTTTAGATATATACCCACATAAACATGTGAGAAAACTTGGCCCAATATTTCACATTGCCATCGCAACTGGTGGGAAAGTCTTTGCTTTTCCCACTAAAATTTGCAGAACACTTAGAAAAGAATTATGCAACTAAATTAAATTTAACAAGCCCATATTAGCTGCTTACTGTGTGCAAGAAATGAAAAGGCCCTCCAAGCCTCTTGGGATCTTACATTCTCCTGAGGAGTCCAAAGAAGTAAACGCAGAACTGTTCAAAGAAAGACCCTAGCAACTAACAGGAACGATGCTTCAATAAAAATGCATTGAGTAGATTTTGTTGAATTTTCCTTTCCTCTAAAACTGGAGCACCAAGAAGAAAGAGAAAATCCATATTTTGTTTTCAGTTAGTTCTTTTCCAGGTAACCTGGTTGTATTGTCTCTCTAATTTTTGTTAGAACCCATGTTCCAGACTGAGTGGCTTAGAATAGGTTTGAGTATTAACAAGCTAAAGTCACTAGGTGGTGCCATAATGCACAGAGCACTGAACCTGGAATCTAGAAGACTAATCTTCCTGAGTTCAGACCTGGCCTCAGACACTTACCAGCTGTGTGACCCTGGGCTAGTCACTTAACTCTGCCTCAGTTTCCTCATATGTAAAATGAGCAGGAGAAGCAAATGGCAAACAATTCCAGTATTTTTGCCAAGAAAACCCCGAATGGGAGGTCTTGAAGAGTTGGAAATGACTGAACAACTAGCAAGATAAACTCCTAGAAGGCAGGCAGGTATCCTGTCTGTTTAAGTGGTATAGAAATGAGTACAGCATGTATACAAGCAGGAACTTTATGATGCAGTCTCCTAGTGGGCAAATGACTCCCTAGGAGTAAGTTGGGGCAATTTTGGAAGCTGTTTTAACTTGCTCAGGATACTCAGGGACCGTTTAGTGAATTACTGCTTCCCTGGGAAAAGCCGGCTCATTAAGTTGCCACATGTACATGCACAATAGCTTTATATTTTCATTTTCCAGGAGCACTCGATGGATATTAATGGATTCTATTAAAGACTTGAGGCAGGAGGGATATCTATTAGAAAGCCATCCCTCTGTTTGTTTAGCGTGCCTTTGTTCTCAATCCCACAGCTCCTTCCAGATACATGCCATAGACCAGAGCATGTCCCCTCTCTCTTCTCACTTCAAGAACTCAAAGATCTATAATTTCACATCAATGGGGACTCCCTCTAAAAATGCATCCATTTCTTAAGAGACAGTTTAATGTATTATTAAGACCAGAAAAAAAAAATCAGCACCTGTTGCCCAGCCCTCTGGTAATCAGTCTTTGTGATCTTAGCTAGACTTGCCCTAGATGACACTGTGCTCAAAAGCATTCCAAACCAGCAAAGATCAGCCTGGCTTGGTGGGTAGAGTTCTGGACTTGGAACAAAGAAATATGGGCTAAGATACTATCCCAGACATTTACTAGTTGCATGATGACAAATTATTCATTGTTTTAATATTGCCTTGATATTTCCAGAGCCTAGCATAGCGCTTTGTATAGAGTGAGTCTTTAATAAATGCATTTTAAATTCAATTAGCCTCTCGGAACCTCAGTTTTCCCTGTAAAATGGGAGTGATAACTCTTGTGCAAGTTATCTTACATAATTTTTTTAAAACATAAGGATGGGGGTCCACCTCACTACAACCAAAAACAGAAGGCTTGGATTTCTTCATATGTCAATCACTGCCACCCCAATTAATGTGACTAACAAGTCACATTGTGCTCTGATATTGTTATTTTTTGGTTCTAAGTTACAGAATCAATTAATCAGAGGTGTAAGATAGGTGTGAAGAATTCTTGGACATTTTTTAAATCAATAAAAGGTATAATTAAAGTCCTTGCCTATGCCTTCTCAGTAAATAGTTTTGTAAAAACTAGTTTAGGGGGGTGGCTAGGTGGTGCAGTGAATAGAGCACCAGTCCTGGAGTCAGTAGGACGTGACTTCAAATCAAGCCTCAGACACTTGACACACTACTAGCTGTGTGACTTTAGGCAAGTCACTTAACTTCAGTTGCCCTACAAAAAGCAAAAAAAAAAAATGCAAACATAAAACCTAGGTTAGGTTGTTGTCGTTTAATCGTATCCAACTCTTTGTGACCCCATTTGGGGTTTTCTGGCCAAAGATACTGGTTTGTCATTTTCTTCTCCAGTTTATTTTTACAGATGATGAATCTGAGATTAAGTGACTATCCCAAGATCACACAGCTAGTAAGTGTCCAAGGCCAGGCCCAGCACTCTATTCACTGTGCCACCCAGATGCCTAAGTTTAGGTTAATTAAAATATTAAGTGGTTAAATTTATTAAGAAACATATTGGCTGGGGACTTGTAAGACTTAGAATCCCTAGTCCCTCAGGATTGCCCCTACAATTCTGAGGAGAGGAATAGCTAGTGACTCTTTGGAAACCTGAACTCTTAGTACTTGTGGTATCATAGTAGACATAAAACATGTACTACATAAGGAAAATGCTTCCAAAACCTCAAATCACTAGATAAATGTAAGCTATCATTTTTCTTCCAATTTAATAGTATCTGAAACTTTGCTTCTTCTGGGAATAACTTTCAAGTCATCTCTTCATGATACTGCATTGGGCTATGACTTTAGATTTCAGTATGGCATACAATGGCTAGAATCTATGGTCCAGGTCCCTTCTCTTTTCCAGGATTCTGGGTTCACAGATCCTAGGACTAATCCTGATGGCTCCTCCCTCAAAATAAGGTCAGTTCATGTTGCCTCTATTTGGAGTTACTTCAAGAAATGTTACTCCTAAACCTATGGTAGAATAAATTTTCCTGAAATGTGTTTCATAGGTCCCTGATTCTTATAGAAGCATTCATGGTGGAAAATGAAAATTCAGGGTGAAGCAATCTTGATTTCACCCTGAAGATAATGTTAAAGAGGCAAATGACACAAATGTATCCTATGAATAAATAAGAAAACATGTAAAGAATTCAGATAGCTCATTGGTTTCTCCTCTGAAGGGAATTGAATTGTGGTTGCTACTTTGACATTCCAATTAGCTTTTTTTCCTCATAAGAGTTCTAGATCAGGTGCGGCCAGGTGGCTCAGCGAGTAAGAGCACCGGCTACAGTGTTGGGATGACCTGGGGATCAAATCTGGGCTCAGATACTTAGCACCACACCCAGAAATAACTGGCCGTGTAACCTTGAGCAAGTTACTTAACCCCAATTGCTTATTTAAAAAAAAAATAGTTCTAGATCATCCCCTTCAAGACATACTACTAACTTATGGTGTAGACTTCCTAAGCATATAAACATATGTTGGGGGCTGTTAAACAGGCAACCTCTCTCCTAACAGACCTACGTTGTCCAAATAACTAGAAGTTGGCTCTGTGAGTAGATGGGACAGGCACTATACAGATTATCTTCTTTCTTTAAGGAGCATGCTACATCAAGAGATCCCTTTTACTCACTTAGACATTTGATCCTTGAATTCTTAAACCCAGTTACCCATGAGGCAAATCCCAAACTGATGCTGTCCAGGCATTTCCCTTCTTGAGGTAGAAGGGGGATCACATTGACTCAAAATTTGTGATCCTTCCTCTTCCAAACAGGATTTGGTGTTCACCAGCAATATCCAAAATCTACCCTATCAGATTGTGTATGAGTCCAAACCTGTTTCTGCCTTGTGATTCTGCTGCATATTTTCATCAGCTGCTTCTGAGGGGAAGAAATTATACATAGACCGAAGTTTCCTTTTGATTTATGACTTTGAGTGTGTGTGTGTGTGTGTGTGTGTGTGTGTGTTAGACAGAGATTGAGATGGAGAGGGGCAGAGATAAAGAGACAAAGATAAAAACAGACAGAGTGGAGAGGGAATTTCTTCTCCTCTCTCCCTCCCACTCTTTTTGATATGCCTGGACGTAGAGAGGGAACCTAAGGGGAACAACTTGAGGTAAGAAGTAAACATTTGGTTCCAAAGAAAAGAGATGACTATGGACTTGAGAGAGCTGTCTCTGACAGCAATAGCAGAAAGTAATAGACCCTAGAATCTCAGATAATCAGCCCCTGCCAGGAGAGACAGTGCATCCTGGGAAAATGGCTTGAGGACTCCACAAAGGGAGAAATAGCATTGTGTCCAGTACTAGCACGTCTTGCAACATGGATGTGTTCCTCACATGTGCTCATTCCCCTTGTACTCTGTTTATGTCCATCTTCTCCCTGATGCTAGATATATATATATATGAGAATCTATCTATCTATCTATCTATATGAGAGAATGTGTCTTAAGTTGTTTATGGTGGGAATAATTTGTAGCCACTGTTCTTTCTATGCAGTGTAAGTAAAGTCCATCACCTTGGGATAATGGCCTTTATTTGCTGCCTCTTAAAGTAAAACTCACATGTAAGTCTTCTTAACTAATGTTTTAAGAGTGCAAACTCACAGGTGCCATAAAATTGAGAGAAATAACTACCTTCCAGAGACCAAACCCACAAGTACCAAGGCAATTTGGGGGAGAAACTCAAAGTAGGTCATATAAGCTATGCTTAATTTAAGCTCCATTAAGCAGTATTATATAGTGCATGGAACTGAGTACAAGGAAATCTGGGTCTGGGTACTAGTTCTATAATCCTTAACAACTTATTATCTCTTTCTTAGCCTCAGTTTCCCTATCTGTAAAATGAATATCTTCAACTAAATTAGCTCTGGGTCTATGATCTAGCCCATGTCAGGAGAAATCTACAGAAGTAGCATTTGGATTTGGGTGCTCAGTGTTTCTTTGTCTGTAACTCAGGAGACTACAGGTACTTGGGACAGCCACCAAAATCCTTATATACACTCTCTGCTTCAGGGCTGATTAGCCCTTGAGTGTTGCTCTGACTGTAGAGTGTTGGCAGAGGGACAATGCAAAAATGCTGTGTGGATTCTCCAGAGGGTCATGGCATTGAGATCACAGTCATTACAAACCAAGGGGAAAGTCTATTCTAATAGAATCAATGAGTACCCTCCAAATGTTCATGGAAAATGAAAATATAAAGCAAATAATTGTGACAAGCATATTGTCTAATTAAGATGAATGGGACAAGCTCCTTATGCATTTTTAATCTGTTAAATAAACAACATATTAATAAGGCTTAATTATATTACCACAAACTTAAAGTGACTTTCTGAAACAAAGTTTATTGTGATTTAACATATGCCAATTTTTATGTATTTGTAGCACTTTTGGAAGAATTGTATACAAATAACATCTTGAGATAAAGCTATTTTGACATAGAATGTGTGTGCTTACCATCCTAATCAAAGTTTTCTAATTTTTAATTCTTTGGAAAGTTCAGGATTAACAGCTATTGAATCTCTCACTTTTGAAGCAAGACAGTGTTCAGTCTCTGGGTTTGGATTTTCAAAGAATGGGCTTTATGAGGTTTTTCTTTCCAATGGGCTGTCTTTCTTTATTAGTAGATCCCATACTAATTAATTATGGTGGAGTCAAGGTCAGTGATGATAGAAACCTTGGATTAAAATAGGGGTAGGACAGGAGTAGGGCCCTTGGACAAGGTCAGGGCATCTCTAATGCTATAGCATTGGCAATGTTTCAGTGTAACACCTGGCCCCTTCCCAAGCTTCCATTAATCAATAATGGTCTGAATGTGACTATTACATCTGGAGTAGGAAATTTAATTCAATACATCACATTTTAGGAAGGAAATCGACAAAGTAAACCATGTCCACAAGAGGGAGATCAGGATGGGTAGGATGCTGCAAACCATGTCAAAGGAGAATCATGAAGAACCTGGCAATTTTTGGGCTACAGAAGATTTGGGTGAGACCTGATAGCTATCTTCCAATATTAGAATGGTCAGTTTTGAAAATGGATGAAACTTATTCTGCGTGGAGCCAGAGAGTAGAAGCAGGATGAATAAAAAATCCTTAAGAGCTCTTTAAGCCAAAGCTAGCTGACCACCTGCTCAGTGTGTCACCAAGAAAATTCTGGTTCAGGTACATTTGGACTGGATGATCTCTGTGGTTCCTTTCAGCTTCGACAGTCTATGATTCTGTCAGAAGTTAATTTCATTTGAAAGAAGGGGACAATGTTCTAATAGAATGGGCTACCTTTGGTGGGAATGATTCCCTAAATATGAAGACCACTGTCAGTGGCTGTGGTAGAGGGAATTCCTCTAGGGAGGGGTGAGCCCTGTCAAATTAGAGTAGATGATTCTGCACTGATTTCATTCCCAAATTTAACTAATAGCTACAGAGAGGTGAATATGTAATTCTGGCAGCATAGGTTTGTGAAAGGAACATTGTTCTCTCTCTCTCTCTCTCTCTCTCTCTCTCTCTCTCTCTCTCTCTCTCTCTCTTTGCTTTTTTGGAGGGCAATTGGGGTTAAGTGACTTGCCCAAGGTCACATGGCTAGTTTTTGTGTTAAGTGTCTGAGGTTGGATTTGAACTCAGGTCCTCCTGGCTCCAGAGTCGGTGCTCTATTCACTGCACCATCTAGATGCCCCAAGGAATATTGTTCTATGAAGAAGAATTCTAGTCTAGCTTGACAGTCAGATGACCTTGATGGGTTAGAGATCCCGTGTTGGCCTTGGTTTCTCATGGGATCATAGAATACTAGAATTAAGCAGAAGATCATCTAGTACAAACCTCTCATTTTACAAGTGAGGAAACTGAAGCTCAGGGAGGTTGACTTGTTCAAGGTCACATAAGTAGTAAGAATCAGAGGCATTATTTGAAACCATGTCCCCTGACTCTAGGCAGCCAGTCTTGAAGTTAGAATGACTTATCTTCTTGAGTTCAAACCTGGCTATCTGTGTGACCCTGGGCAAAACCATTTAACCCTGTTTGCCTCAGTTTCTCTATCTGTAAAATGACCTGGCAAAGGAAATGGCAAACCAGTCCAGGATCATTGGCAAGAAAACCCCAAATGGGATCACAAAGAATGGCTGAAAATGACTGAACAACAACAGCCTCCTGTTCTTAAAGCAGCGTTCCTTCTTCCAAACCACACTGCCTCTGCATTCCCACCTGTAAAATAGGGGTAATTGTACTGCCCCTGCCTCCCTCACAGGGCTGTTGTGAGGATCAGATGAAACAATGCATGGTGACAGAATCAATGAGTCTCAGGTTTAGAGACTACATTCTAAATGAATTTAAAAACCTAAATGAAAATTCCCTTTACAAAAATCCTGACACAAGTAGTTACCTCAACCTTGCTTGAAGACCTCTAGTGAAAGGAAAAGTTTATGAAAACTGCAAGAATACTCTAAAATGTAGGGGACAATTATTATTATTTTATGTTGTTTCTTTTATCTGCTTGATAAATGCATCTAAGAAAGGCAGCAGCTCTATCCATTAAGACATTTATTGGAATAGACTCCTAATTTATATTACCTATTTGCTTTAAATGTTATAATAACTATGGTTCAAAAAGGAATGCTAATTTTCTGAAAGTGTGTTTTGAATTTTAAGAAGGAGGTTCACCTCCTGGTATCTTCCCTCAAGGTCTCCCTTTCCTTTCTCTGCATTTCCTCTGCTACCTTTCCTTATGGCATTCTGTACAACTCAGACCATTTCTGCCCTAGTCTTCCTACTGTTAACTACAGGTTTTGTTTCACTGGAAGTGTTCACTTGCACTTATGGTTCTAAAGATTGCTGGGGGCTGGAAAGTCCCTTAAAGACCGTTGATCCTAAGCCCTTGGTGCATACTCCTACTGGCAACTCTTATGATAGGAATTATGACAAGTAAGAGTTAGAACGGACCTTAGCAGTCTCAGGCTTCAACCCTCTCATTTTACAAGCTTTCATTTACAAGCGGAGGTCCATAGAACTACAATGACTTGCCCAAAGTCACACAACTGGTTAGTGATAAGGTTTGACTGAAGCTCAGCTTTCTGGACTGTAACTGTGGAAGCTTTGGGAAGCCTCATCGTGGCACTGGAATCAGGTGAAATACAGGGGAGAATTGAGGAGGAAGACAATCTAATGGTGTGGGGTGAAAGCATCAGCAGGAGGGTTACCACTTGCCAGAATGGCAAATGGCTCTTGATAGCTTTTTTTGGATTGATTTGGTTGGTTGCTTGCAGGACAGAATCCTATCATGGTAAATGTCTGAGGCATCAGGAAATATATATATATTTCTCTTACTTGAGTATGTCTCTATGTTTTCTTTGGTTCATTGATGAGAAGGAAAGAGTGGTGCTTTTTATGAATATTTCTCCCCCTGGCATCTTGGGTTCTAAGGCCATGCTTGGAAAGGGGGAGAAGGTGGTTCTGCTTTTCTGTAGTGCAGCTAGATGGCACAGTGGAAAGAATGTTGAGCCTGGAATCAGGAAACTCCTCTTCCTGAGTTCAAATCCAGCCTCAGATACTTACTAGCTGTGTGACCCTGGGCAAGTCATTTAACTTCATTATCCTCAGTTTCCTTATTTGTAAAATGAGCTGGACAAGGAAACAGCAAACCATTACAGTACCTTTGCCAAGAAAACTACAAAGAGTTGGACATGACTGAAAAATGACTAAACAACAACACTAAGAGTTTGTGATAAAACCATTAGATATAGCTTCAGTTTGCATTTCTGTATCAGTGATGATTCTGAAATTCTGCAAGTTGTGCCAGGTACTTTAGCATTTAACTCATGGCTGAATTTGGAATCAGAGAATCATAGCTCTAGAGAAATAAGGGACTCCAGAGGCCATCTGGACAAACCCACTCATGCTCTAGGAATTTTGTAGTAATGGAACCCCACAAATAGTTATAGGAAAAGTAAAAATGTAAATAACTGACACTAGTTGTGCCTGAATGTAGTGAGGGACTCAAATATCCTCTTGTGGTCAGGGTCCCAATACTGTGTATAGCAGGTAAGGAAGCTTATTTACCATATATTTAATTTCATGAAATTATATTTATAGAGAGGAGATTTTTTTCTTTAGGTCCTTTCTTTACTCACCAGTCATCACACTCCTATATGCTTGTCTCTCTGATTAGAATGCAAGCTCCTTGAGTGTAGGGAGTATCTTTTGTTTTTGTATCCTCAGCACTTAGCACAGTGACTGGAACATAATAAACACTTAAGAAATGCTTTTTCATTCATTCGTTTGTTCAAATTTTTTATTGAGCATTTATTGTGGGTAGGTGGTATTATGCTAACTTGAGTGTATGTGGTGAATAAAATGATAGGTGAGATAGAGTCCCTGGCCTTAGAAACATATAGTGCAGTGAAGGAAACAAGCCTTAAACATATGAAAAAAAGAGAAATACAATGCTGAAGGGCAGAGGACATGGAGACCAGGTACGTGTCTGTCAATCATCTATTTTTTCCTCTATTTCCTGTGGGGGCCTATAAACCTTCCAAGTGGTCCTTTGGGACAATACAGGAATACTAATAGACAATAGTTCCCACCCTTCTCCACTCCCTACCAAAGGAAGAAAGCAATATTCGCCAAGTTCTCTTTGCATATTGTTTTTACTGCTCCTTTCATAGGAATTATGCCTGGAGAGTTGAATTAGCTATATTGTTGAATTCCTTGGTGTAAGATGATGCTTCTTTCTGATAGGGACAATTTTATTGATTGAAAGGCTCAAGAACAAAGACATTTGTGTGAGAAGCACTGAAAAATCATTGCTTCAGAAGAAAATCACTTATTAAAAAAAACGATGGCCAAAATGACCTATTTCCTAGGATTTAATTTAATTTTGATTGATATGAGGAATTTGATGTTGATAGCTAGGAAATCCTAATACATATAAATTTTTGATGACTAAGGGATAATTGTCTGTTGACTACCTGTTCTTTGGCTAAAAGAAATACAGATTCTGTTTCCTTACCATGATATGAAGATGAGGCCTTTTACCCAAGAGACTGCTTTGGAACGATAGTGTTGTCCATCACTAGAACTCAAAGTGGGTAGGAGAAGAGCCTTCACAGGAAGACATCAGCGTCAGAATTGCCATTTGAGAGTTAGAAGGACAAATTGGAAGGGGAAAAAAGTCTGCATGGAAAAACCGTATGGAGGGAAATCTTTCTACTTTTCCCTTTCTTTGCACTGCAATCTACTGCTTAAGTGGTGGAAATTCCTCAGAGACTAGCCAATGAAGCAAGATGGAAAGGCCTTGACAATGCCAGGATTATTATCTCTGTTTTGCTGAAAGAATTTGATACTTCACCAGAAGTTGAGAGGGAGTAGAATGAGTGTAGCAGCAAGCAGAAAAGTAACCTCATCTAACAGTAGAGTGGAAAGGTCCAAAAGAGGAGAGATTTTGCCATTCAGTGACTGGTGGTGCAGACTTTTTTTTTTAAAGGACACCAAAGACTTCAAAATTAGTAGAGTTGTAAGTTGCCATATTCACAGGTATTCCCTTCTCATATGCCTCCATGTGGTGATTTTATAAATTTCTGCTCATTGTCCCCCATGGAAACTGTTTGACTTGTTAAGAAAGTAGCTTTCAGTTTTATCAGGGGAACGTTATGTTTTAATTTTTCTTGTGCTGCCAACTTTTTTATTTTTTAACATTTTTATTTAAAGTTTTTGAGTTCCAAATTCTATCCTTTCCTCCCTCCCTACCCTCTTCCCTTCATGAGATGCTAAGCAATCAGATATAGGTCATATATAGGTCAATGTAAAACATTTTCATATTAGTTATTTTGTACAAGAAGACAAATAAAGGGAAAAAAATGAAAGAAAGTAAAAAAAAAATAGATGCTTCAGTCTGTATTTAATCAATATCAGTTCTTCTTCTAGAGGTAGATAGTATGCTTCATCATTAGTCCTTTGGGATTGTCTGGGATCATTATATTGCTGAGAATAACCAAATCATTCACAATTCTTCATGGAACAATATTGCTGTTACTGTGTACAATGTTCTCCTGGTTCTGTTCATTTCACTATGCATCAGTTCTTAACAGTCTTTCCGGGTCTTTATGAAATCATCCTGTTTTTTATTTCTTGTAGCACAATAATATTCCATTACAATCACATACCACAGCTTGTTTAGCCATTCCCCAACTGATGGACAGGTCTTTGAATTCAAATTCTTAGCTGCCACAAAAAAATAAAAGCTGCTATGAATATTTTTGTACAGATAGGTCCTTTTCCCTTTTTCACATGTCTTTGGGATATAGACCTAGCAATGGTATTGCTGGATCAAAGGGTATGCAAGGTTTTATAGCCCTTTAGGGCATAGTTCCAAATTGCTTTCTGGAATGGTTGGATCAGTTCACAATTCCATCAACAGAGCATTAGTGTCCCAATTTTCCCACATCCCCTCCAACACTCAACATTTGTTGCCTTCTGTTGAAAAAAATGTTTTTGATTCCATGCTCACTGTGTCATTTTGACTGATTTGTTATATGTGAAGTATATCAGTGGGGATTCATGAGCTACAACTATGAATAATAGAAATATAGATTCCTCTGAAGCTACTCTATCCCTAGGACCCAGAGATATAGAGTTGTATTAGCATGACCTACTGCTCTGGGACACCCAACCTGCCCACAGAATATCCTAGAATGGACGGGACATTTGAAAGAGTGATATAATAGTGAAATACACAGAAGAAGATTGTACAACCAAAGATTCTAATTGCTGAAAGAAAACTTAGAAGATGGCCTTGTTGAACTCTTTGCCTCTGTTGTGGTGCAGTGTAGTGGTAAAAAGCACTGCCCTTGGTGTCAGGAACACCTCGCTTCAAGGACTGGCCCTGCCCTATTCAAGCTAAGTGACCTCTGAGTAGGTCCCTTAACCTCTTAGTGTCCCAGATGACTCTGAAGCTATACAAAACAGAGGAGTTGTCAACATGTTTCTGTAGTGGAAGACATCTACACTTTTCTTTTTATACTCTCCTCTACCCCCCACCAAAAAATACAGGAAATACTACTGAAACCTTTAGAAATTAAGTGGCTTATAGGGGCGGCCAGGTAGCACAGTGAGTAAGAGCACCGGCTCCAGTGTTGAGAAGACCTGGAGATCGAATCCCGGGCTCAGACACTTAGCATCCACCCAGAAACACCTGGCTGTGTAACCTTGAGCAAGTTACTTAACCCCAATTGCTTAGGGGCGGCCAGGTGGCTCAGCGAGTAAGAGCACCGGCTCCAGTGTCGGGATGACCTGGATCAAATCTGGGCTCAGATACTCAGCACCACACCCAGAAATAACTGGCTGTGTAACCTTGAGCAAGTTACTTAACCCCTATTGCTTTAAAAAAAAAATTAAGTGGCTTACCCAAAGGCACAAAATGATGTGTGGAAGGTGGGCCAGAAAATACATATGAATCCAGTGAAATATTGAATTGAAGCTATGGTGTAGTGAAACTAAAAGGGGCACTAAACTTCAGAAAAGAAGGTTAGAAACTGAGCACTACTTTAGCTTTGTGACCTTGAGCAAGTCACTTCATTTCTCTAAGCCTAAGTTTCCTCAAGTGTAAAATGAGAGCATTATACTATATTCTCTGTAAAGCCCATATTGGCAACTCCAAAGCCCGTGATTCTATGTTCCCATGAGTGTATTTATTGCACAGTTACTAAGTGCTAGGAACTTGGGGGTGTTGGAACACAATGACAAAGATGACATGACCCATGATTTCAAGCTGCTTACAATCTAATAGGGATTGTGGGACATATTCTGAAATAAACAGGGACAGATTTATTTTCATATATATTTAAGACAAAGGACGGTGCAGTAAGAATTCAAAGGAGAAATTACTTTGTTTTCAGGGTTATGTGGCTCAGTGAAAGCTTCACAGAGAGGGTTGAAAGAAATGATTATTAAATAACTAATTGTTAATATTGGGGAGACCTGGGATTTTTTCCCCTCCTTGATCCTCTTTCTCTGCTAGGTCAAGAGTGCATCTGAAGGACATTATTGATGGATGAGATTGACCAAATCTCCAAGGTACATGACTTTCTATCCCAGGTGGGGGTTGTTGCCTCACCCAACTAGAGAACCACACAAAGAATTTAATCTAAGGTGAATTCCAGACCATTGTGTTTATTCAGCCAGGTCTGAGTTTTTCTCGATTGCCCTAGAAGGGGGTAGTCTACATAAGAGATAGGTCTCTTAGACTAAGACTGAATGGTTCCCCCAGACTCTTATTAGAATAAACCCACCTCTCATTATAATATTCATTCTGTCATTACTTATTAACTAATCAGAGATTATTGCTACCCTCGAGAACACCCACTCTTCCAAGTGCATATGTGTTGACTGAATTCCATGAGAGGTCTTTGGCATTTCAGAGTGCCACTGACACCTTTTATTATTACTAGCATGATTAATAAAATGATTAATTACCCCAAAACTATGTCTTTCAAACTTTTAACATATGATAGGGTCAGTATTTAAGCTTAGGATTGAAGGATGGGCAGGTTTTCAGTAAGTGGCAGTGGGGTCACGGAGAACATTGCAAGCTCAAGAGATGATGTGAGCTAATGCAGGGAAGCTGCAAAGCCTGATATACATTGTCATCTTTGCTTGGGGCACACAGGAGAGGAGAGGGTGAAATAAAGCTGGTTCTACCTTATAACGAGTAGTCTTTCTGCCATACTGGGGACAGTCTTAAAGAGTGTGCTCCCCTCCTCCTCACCCTTGAAGATTCATGGATTCATTTGTACCTAGCAAAAAAGGGGGAAAACAGGCAGAGAGGAGAGGAGAAGCATCGTTATAGAGGATTTGGGGAAGAGGTAAGTGAAGGAGATGGCTTATGATTCTAAAAAAGGAATATTTTTGTGGGAGGTAATGTCTAATCACCTAAAGAACCTGTAGGCTTGGTGGCATGTTGCCAAATTCTGTCTCCCTAATGTTCAGCTCATAATGCCTCTGCGTCAGATATGATCTGAAGTGAGTTGGTACCAGGCTTTTGGATCTTTATCTCTATAGAAGTGAGCAGTGAGATTCTCTTTTCCTATAAAGACATCTTCTCCAAAGACAGGCTCCTGTGTGTTTCAACAAGAGGGGGTATCATCATCTCCACCAAAACATATTCATATATTGACGAATTCTTAAGTCTCCAAAGGACTAGGTCTACCCATTTAGTTTATCAAAGGGAATTCCATTTCCTCATTGACTGTAAGCAGCTAAGCCCTTGAAGCATTCAGTCAATACACATCTGAGGGAAGAACAAAGACAGCATCTGAGAGGCAGATTAGCAAATTACCTGCTTGCAAAATCCAAATAGAACTGCACAAAGGCAATTCTACCTATTTGCTAGTAACTCAACAAAGGATGCCTAAGTAAATACCCATACCCAGGCTGTGGTGATGCTGAACACACTGAAGGTCAGGAGAAATGAATAATCAAATATGATTCATTTTAATGAAAACAGTTAAGAGATAGCCAAAATTTCAAATAATGAAATAACTCAGAGGCTTATGTGCAACTCAGAGGCTAGATGCAAATAACTAGACTCAGAATGGGTCCTATGATTTGGCCAATCTCTTAATAATAAAGAGCTTTTAAATGACTCTTTAATAAAGGATGATACTTCATATTTCTATAGGTTTTCATGTTGCAAGGCATCTTACAAGCATTTTCTCAATTAATTTTCTCTTCTGTCCTGTAGTATAAATATGGTCTTCCCTCCTGTGATGCTAATGAACTTTGAGACCCTTCAGTTAACCTCTCCAAGTGTCAGTTTCCTTATCTATAAAATGGAGATAGTAATATCTGCACTACCTGCTTCAAAGGATGATTGTGAGACTCAGATAAAATAATGTTTGTAAAACTGCTTTGCAGATTTTTAAGTTATTTCATAGAATCATAGCATTATTATGCTATTTTTTTTCTGGATGAGGAAATTGGGACTCAGAGAGGTTAAGAGACTTGTATAGGGTTGCACAGCCCCTAAGTGATAGAGATGGGATGCTATTTCTAATTTACCAACACTACACAGGTAATGGTTCAAACCCTGACTCCAAGAGTGGTATGCTTTCCACTGGGTGCCCTGCCTCAGAATAGAAGGAAGCCTAGATGATAACTTAGGCTAAAATTTAAAGCACAATGATATTGGCCATCTTGCAGGTGCAGATATGAGGTTCATAGTAGGAGTTAAATGAGGGGAGCAAATAGTGAAATGATGCCTTAGTAATTTGGGGGAGGCTTCCTCCAAGCTTTCTCCCAGGGCTAAATCATGACTTAAGACATCTAAGAACCAGGCAAAATTTAAGAGCCAGACAGGATTTGTCCAACTCCCTCCTTATACAGATCTGCTTCAGGAACTCTCCAAAGTTTTATCAGAGGTAAAAAGACCAATGATAGACCTGCCTAGCTGCTGATCTGTGTTCTGGTTTCTAGGCTATAGGATCAGGCAGTGCTCTTACTATTGGAATTGTAAGCTTCTTGAGAACAGGGACTGTCTCATAGATGTCACTGTATCACCAGTGCCTTCCAAGGTACTTGGCATATAGTTGTTGCTTTAATAAATGCTTGTGGAAGGGTGAGGGAAAAATCCACAAATCAATCAACAAATATTTATTAAGCTCCTCCTATGTGCCAGATATCCTGCAACACCTTGGGGTTGAAATGAAACAATTCCTACTTGCAAAGAGTTCAGATTCTGAAACTAGGCAAATTTCAGTCAGCAAACACATTAACAATTACACAAATCCATGGGCTCTCTGATGGCTGGATTTACCCCTGGCAGATGTCTTTTTATTTATATATATTTTGTACTAGATCCAAAGAAATGCAGTCACATGTGCTCTGAGCCTCAAGTCATGAGAGACCTTGGTTTGAATACCTGGTGGATTTCCATTCTCATATTTGCCAGCTTTGATAATCATGTGCAAATTGCTAAATTTGCTACACCTTAGTTTTCTCATCTGTAAAATGGGGATAAGGTTTTTACTAGTTAGCTCAAGTAGTTATAGGAAAGAGCATTCGCTTTATTCAGGTGCTTTTAAAAAATGTTGTTGATAACTCTTTTCAATGTAATTGTTTTCTTTTACAATTTTATGGTTTTTTTTTCATTTTAAAACATTCTAAGAAGAGTTTCATACGTTTTAGCAGATTGCCAAAAGGGAATATGACAAAAAAAAACAAAACAGAAAAAGATTAAGGAACTTTGTTCTAAGTGCTATGTAAATGTGAGCTTTTATTAATGCAGCTGTCAGTTTCAGATAAAATGCAGGAGGAATAATGGGAAAATATTTAGATGTGTAGTACGTTGCCACTTAATATCTGTGTGACCTTGGGTAAGTCACTTAACTACTTTGGGTCTCAGTTTCCCCATCTGTAAAATGAGGGGTATGGATTAGATAGCCTATGGAATCCCTTCCTTCTCTAAACCCTTGCCTGTCCAGCTGTCAGTATCCTTGTCTCTAAAATGAGGGGGCTAGATTAAGTGACCTAGAAGGACCTTTCCTGTGCGAGATCTATGACCCTCTAGAAGGGTATTGAGTCCTTGTCCTTTCTTTGCTCTCAAGGCTCATAGACTAGAGATGGGGAAGGCAATAGAAAGGGAATAAGCATTTAGATAGCACCTACTATGTGCCATGTACTGCCCTAAGCACTTTTACAAGCATTATCTCCTTTGTTCCTAGGGGATGTGACTGCTTTTAACCCGACTCAGCAGGTAAATCTCTCCCCATCCTACCTTTCCACTGAAGGGAATTAGACAAGAATGGGGCCTATATGAGAATATAAGAGTTATGATTCCAAGTGCAAAGTCCAGAGCCTCAGAACCCTCTTCCTTGTTTTGGAAAGATGTCTCCAGGCACAGGCCTGTGATGTGTGAATTCTTTGCAATATGCTTTTTGAAAGGCCTTTTGATCTGTGGCAGGGTGCTTTCAAATGGGGTGGTGAACTCAATGGACTGGAATGGATTCTTTCCTTTTGGTGTTTATACCCTCAAGAATAACACCAGAGGCCATGCTTTGGAGGGCTGTGCTTGATGAATGATGTGTTTTTCCCCATCTTATTATCTTCTTGCATTGAAAACATTTCCAGTAAAAATCTTGTTTAGAAACCGCATGAAACTGACACACAGCATATGCATTCTCAGATTTATTTGCTTACTGTAAAGTGATTCTCTATTACCATGTTGTACCCTTTTAAAAGCTGGTGAAGTAGAAAAGCTTTTACCATTTGGTGGTTAGCCATTTTACATTACTACTTTATAGAGTCATATCATAATTTGTCAAATGCCCCTTTATAATTATTAGTGAATCCTAAATGACTTGAGTTCATTCCATGACACCTTGTACGGCAATGAAACAGAATTTTTGTTTTTCATGAAAGTTGCCTGCAATAGAGACTAATTGGCATACTAATTGTTTTTTTCCTATAATTTAAGTTTATTGTTTATTGCTTTTAGATGGTTAACTTGCAGACATTTGTCTACTAACGGTGCAGTAGGTATTGTTTTTCAAAAGAAAATTTGTTTTAATTGTATCAGGCTAGAAATTTGCCTTTGCATTTTATATTAACAACCTCAAAGTCTAAGGTGAAAGCTTCTTGGGAGTCTGGAATGCCGTGAAGATCTTGTGATATTTTTAGCATAGCATGTGGGCAGCTGGGTTATAACTCCCATTACCAATAATGGGATTTGTACATCCAAATCCCAATGCACCCTGGTAAAGACTTACCCCCAGATGTTCCGATTAACACAGAGTGTATTATTCAAGTGTTAGTAAGCAGTGCTCTTGCTGCCAAACGCTTCAGGTCAGTCAATTCCACGGCAGGCCTTGGAGTGTTATTGACCTTTGGATTACACTTATTGGAGTTTCTTCCCCATTAAGCACACACACAAAAAGCAAAGTTGAAATAGCAATATGGTTATGACATAAATGAATGGGAGCCAAGGAATTCTAGAATGAAGACCATGCATTGTTATTTTTTGATCAGCTTGTGGGAAGGAGAGAGGGTGAAGGAGGGGAACATGAATTCAAGGAGAATTCTCCATGTTAACTCTGTTTACTGGAGATTGTTCATCCCAAGAGGTACAATGTGGAAAGAGGGTGTGAAGGGGTTCTTAATTTCTTAGGCTCACAGATGTCATTTTTCATTTTCAAAGATTTTTAAAGGAAAGGAGTTGGAAAATTCCATTCTAGTCAAAGATGGTTCTACTGAGGTTGCTGTTAAATAGTAATATATTCCTGTAGGAGAAAAATCAGTATGTGCTTTCCCAAAAATAGGTCAGTCCTTTTTCTTCAGGGCTCACAGCATGACCTTTTCTTCTTGTGTCCTTGGGCACCACCATATTGTGGTTTGACTTATCCCACCTTGTCTTTCAATGTCTCCCAGCAGCCAAGAGCCTTTGAACCACTGGTGTTTCTCAAGGTTGCTCTGTCAAGCTGTGTAACTTACCATATGCCAGGCAAGTTTTTTGTGTGGTATAAGCTGCCTTAATGAGGATCCCAGTGCCAAAGGGAAGCAGTATTCATCATAGATCCCATATTCATCAATAGGGCCCAGGTAGTAGATTTTCTGTTATTAAACAGTCTCTAAATCATGTATCACTCTAGAAATGAAGCACATTAAAAAATGTGAGCTGTAAATCAAATGTCTGTAAAGCAAATTGTGTTTTCCCATTGATTCCCATTGTAATGTGAGAGATGTGTTCCCATTTTTTTTTCCCTGCTGCTTTTTAGAATAGAATGCTTCCGCTTGTTGCCATGGGGATAGAATTCCATATAGGCTGAAGAAGGAATTATATACATGTCCCTGAAAGAATTTTGTAACTTGAGTTTTGTAGAGGCAGCATATATTTTATTCACTTCCTTCCTTTTCTATTTTCATTATAACTAATTACCATATTGTGTGTGTATGTTTGTAACTGGCTTGCATATATGTGTGTGTCTGTATGTATATATTCAGAGTAAAGAAAATCCTCCCTCTACTATATTCTCATGTTGAATATACAAATAAGCATTGTTAATTTGAAACCCAAATTGCTATTTTAGCGCTCCTCTAAGAAGAAAATATCTTCCTAGTAGTTGGGCAGAGGACACAGAAAAATAGCAGAATATAGTGTGCGTGATAGAGAGACAGACAGAGAGACAGAGACAGAGAGGGAGGGAGGAAGAAAGAGAGAGAGACAGAGAGAGAGAGAGAGAGACAGAGAGAGACAGACAGAGAGAGACAGAGAGACAGAGAGAGAGAGAGAGAGAGAGAGAGAGGAGAGAGATTGATTTTGCTCCCCAGCAATGTATGATAGTGCTTTGCCTAAATGAGACCTTCTTTCAGCTTGCTTCTTAAGCAGTTCCTAAATGGGTCAAATTAATTTATTGACCAGCACATATTCCTGACTGACATCTTCCATATCCAGTGTACTCCACCCTCTTCAGCCTAAATACCTGTAGCCTTAAAAACACTGACTTTATGCTGTGTGTCCAATGTTCAGAAACCTTTGGTACTTCCTCATTGATAAAAGGATTGAATCTATACTCCTCAGGTTAGCATTCAAGGCTGTGTACAGTCTAGCTTCAACCCAATTTTTCACTATTATTTCTTTTCCTATCTTACAAAATATCTTCCTCTTCAGCTAAGCTGATATATCCATTGTCCTTCAAGAAAACCTGGTATATTTCTGCTTCTGTTCACATTTTTTTTTATCGCTGCCTTGAACCTGAAATGACTTCTCCCCCTTTCTCCTCTTGTCTATAATAAAGGTCCAATTCAGCTTCCTCCTCCTCTATCTCTCCCCTGAGCCTGTGGTGATCTCTCCCAGGCACCATGATGTCAAGAAAGCATACTAGCGCCTGAGTCTGAAGAGCTGTGAAGGAGTCCTGGATTTGCCAGTTATTCTGTGATCCCTCACAAGCCAACTAACAAGTCTGGGTTTTGGTTCCCCATTAGAGTAGGCGATCTCTAAGGTCTATTCTAGCCCTAAATCTAGGCCAGTATTATGAACTCCAAAATTTCTTACTACATGCTATACATACCACTCCTTTGGCACTTGAGTTTTACTGATTTACTGCCTTATAATGGTATCTTTTATTTGAATATTTTTGAGGCAACAGGAGAGGAACAATCTAGATTCTGAACCTTTGATTTCACTGGAATTTGGAAGTCCTTCTAGCATGGCAATTTAGCAATCTACCAAGTATTCAACACGTGCCTTTTTACTCATTCTGTCATCTTAGAGCTACCCCAGGCAGTAAGAGGTTGATAGGGCATTGATAGGGTCATACAAGAGAATGACAAGGGCATTGATAGGGTCATACAAGAGGATATAAGATGCAGAGCTTGAACCCAGGTCATCTTGATTCTAAATTAGCTCTCTATCAACAACGTTTTATTACCTGGACTCGGCATTGCTCTAAAGTAACATACCTATGTTCTATAAGCCACAATGGAAAATTAGTCTTATTACTGTTTTTTTAAGCAACCAAGATGAAGTGACTTGCACAGGGTCCCACAGCTAGCAAGTGTCTTAGGCTGGATTTGAACTCAGTTCCTTCTGACTCCAGGGCCAGTGCTCTGTCCATTGTTTCACCTAGATGCCACAGTCTCATTCCTTTTTAAGTGGACTAGCTAGATATTCTCTCTCTAATTAAATTGGAAGTGTCTTGCGGGTAAGGATTCTACCTTTACCTTGTATCATTTGTAACACAGTGCTTTTCACATGGTAGGTACTCAGTTAATGTTTAGTAATTGATTGGCTTACAATTAGAAGACATCCAACATATTTGAGCAATACTTGCAAAGCAAAGTAGCAATATAGTATGGGAACAATTTTTATGTATTTTTGTTGGTTTGGCGGGGGGTGGGGTGGGGGGTGAGACCTGCAATTTCATCATTACTCAGCACTCCTCCCACCAACATGGATCAATTAATCAATTAAAAAGTATTCACTAAGTGCCTACTTTATTCCAGGCACAGTGTTAGGTGCTCCAGACACAAATACAATGAATGGAATGATCTCTACTTACAAGTAATGTATGCTGTAAAGGTGAAAACCACAGGAACATGTGCAGGTATATTTAGAATAAAAATAAAGAGAATAGAAAGTAATTAACTCCAAGGTAGTTTGTCAAGGAGGGTAACAGTACTGGAGGAATCAGAAAAAGGTTTCATGTAGAAGGTGCTGATTGAGATGAATCTTTTGATAACTATTGAGTGATCTCTGAATCATCTTGTTCCAATATGAAATCTAAACTACCAGACAACTTGTCCCAAGTCCACCTCAAAACAGTGCCTTCCCTCTGCAAATTATATATAGTGTGTTTGTGTATCTATCTATCTATCTATCTATCTATCTATCTATCTATCTATCTATCTATCTATCTATCTATCTCCTCAGTGATTAATAAATGTGTGGATTAATATAATACCCACAATCTCCACAGTATTAAAAAGACAGTTCTCGTGGGGTCTGGATACTAGGCAGAGTTTCCAAAGGCAACTGGGCCAGAGCAGGTTGACCCATAGGCCTCTGGCAAAATACCTCGATTTTCTCTGGGGTAGCTCTCCCCTGGTCACAATGTATTAAAGATTGCTTTTTTTTTTTTTAATTTCTGTATTTTAAGTATAGGGATTGGACTTTCTGCCAGGGTTTTTCTCCAAAAGAAAAGTCACTTAATTTTTGTTTATCTTTCCTCTGAACTCATTCATTCAATTTGGAGCAATCACCATTACAATAAACCCTTTCCCTCTTTAGAGCCACTTCACTGTGCACCATCCTGCTGATAAACATTGGAGTCTTTAAAAAAAAGATTGCTGTACATTTCAACCAACAACTATATTTCAGATATTGTGAAGAACACTTCAAATCTCTGTTTCTGCCTGTATTATTCCTCTCAGACTCCAGCCATCCACTTACACTCAGGGTGTGCAGATCTAATCAGCAGCAGCAACATAAAATGTGTCCCCACGTTCATCTATCTGTTTTCAGGCCTTGCTTCGGACAGAGGTCCAGGTGGAACAATGCTATCTCTTCATCTCCCCGGCCACCTGCTTCATTTTATCACAATACTCCCTGCTCTATTTTCTTCTTAATATTCTTCTTCAATGGGATGTTCTTTTTCCCCCGTATATCTCTTAAAGATACTGTCTCATTACATGAAATTTTTTTTAGCCTTTTCTAGTTATTTAGTATAGTTAATTCTCAAAGTTTTGGTTATGTTCAAGAATTGAAAGATTATGAGTGCATCTTTGTTTGGGGTTCTATATTTATACCTTTCTTCCCCACCACCATCCTAAATTCAGAATCATTGCAATATACAAGTATCTAGATAATTCTATCAATATGTTATGACTTACCAGGTTTGATTTTATGCTTTACACAGTGACTATTATTAAGCAGATATTTCATAACAATTTCTAAGCCAAATGTGAAACATATTCAGTTAGCAGATTACCCCTATGAAGTCTTCCCTGGGGGAAACATGGTGATGTGCTCTCTATCTTGTCCTATTGACTCAATTTTGTGTGGACACAAGTCCACTAACAACTCTGACCATAATCTAAAGATTAATTTTAATAGTTATTGACCTTGACACCATTCCATACTTTGTATGAAGTCTACCGACATTGTCTGTTTTAGACTGAGCTCCCAATTTTCTGCCTAGATAATAGCCAACATAAAATCACTCAACAAGCATTTAAGGACTTATGATGTGCCAGACACTCAAAATACAAATAAAAGGAATAAAACAATCCTACATTCAGGGGACTAGCAAAGTCCTTCACATACATATCATCTCATTTGATCTTCACATGAACCTTGTGAGATAAGTAGAATCATTATGCCAATTTTATAGATAAAGAAACTGCTGAGAGAATTTAAGTGACTTGGTCAAGGTCACACAGCTGGTAAATGTCAAAGGTAGGATTCGAACCCAGTTATTCCTGCTCCCCCATTTTAAGATCTAATCAGAGATCATCTGACAGGTATTACTGAAGATTTATGTAATAACCAACATAAATTTTGTAGATTGCAGACAGAGGAGAGATAGTTTCAATAGATGGAACAAGGGTTTTCAATATAATTTCAAACTAGGGTTGCAGGAGGTTAAAGACTAAAGGACACTGATCAAAGAGTGAATACTGGTAGTAGAGTTCCACATTTAGGTAAGGGATGGTAGACATAGAAATTCAGGACAGTTAGGTACTATGGGCAGATGGCTACTTAGATGAGTAAGGTTTTACCAACATTATTCCACTGTTGAGTAAGAAGCTTTGAAGGTTTGCCAGAGTAATTATTCCCTGCTTACACAAATTGGCTGAATTTTAATGAACCTGTATGGAATAAGAGTTGGGTTATGATGATAACCCCCTTTGGGGACACGATGATGGGACCCTAGAGATGTGATTTTTTCCATCAAGGAGAGTCTGGAGGGTTGAATGGATTTGCTGAGGCTCCATAAAGTCTTCAAAATCTGACTCTGAAGAATCATTTTCCTAAGATGCAAAGTGATAGGATTGTCTTAGATAGTCTCTACAGTCCTCAGAGGCATCTAGGAGGTGCAGGTGAGTGAAGTTGTAGACTAGAGTCAGGAGGCCCTGTGCTCGAATTTGGCTTCAGATGCTAGCTGAGTGATTCTGAGCAAGTCATAACATCTCTTAGTCTCAGTTTCCTCATATGTAAAATTAGGATAATGGAAGCACCTACATCTGAAAGTTGCTGTGAATATCAAATGAGGCAGTATTTGTGAAAGCATTTTGCAAACCTTAAAGCACTATATAAATGCTAGTTCTTGCTATTTTAGCTCTAAATCTATGATCCTTTGATTCTCTGTGTTATATCTTCTGTATTGGGGTAGAGGGAATAAGTGACCAGTTCCTTCCAAGGGAAATGCCTTAAAGCAGAAGGCAGGAGAAGCAAATGCTTTGTATGCCATATTTTATTCCAAATGGGGATATACACTGTACCTATTTAAATGGGGCAATATAGTCTCTACCAGTATATGGACTCTCCACAATTTGTTGTTACTGACATTGGATTAGGTAGCTTGTTGTCCTAATGTTGTCTCCTTTTATAAAGTTTTGAAGTGTCAAATAGTTTGGGAAAACCACTGGGAAGATTGAATATCTCTAGTAAGAATTATTCAAAATTTACTGACTCAACTTCAATGTCAATTTGTTGACCAACTGAAGAAGAGATCTCGCCAAGCTAAGGAAATGGATAAGAGAAATGGCAGACGACATCACTACTGATGAATAGGTGGTGATGCATTTAGTGGGAAGGGAAAATCTAAGCCGCCTTATCAGTTATGACCCAGAAATGGGCTGTTGGGATCCTTTTGGAATATTCTTTAGCAGAAACATATTTGGAATATGCTTCTGTCATAAGAAGGGTTAAAAAATGCTGGGCATCCTAGTACCATAGAATTGAGTTAAAAGGGAACTTAGAGGTCACCCTCATTGTACAGGTGAAAAAATTGAGGACCAAAAAAGGGAAATGATTTGTCAAGGTCATGTAGGTAGGGAGTAGAGGAGCTGGGTTTGGAAATAAGGTTCTCTAACTCTATAAACTTCATGCTCTCATCACTACACTCTGCCTCCTATCATAAACAACACCAAAACTAACAAAAACAGCAGAAATCATCATCTTTTCCATCAAGTTATACTGCAATCACCTGCAATGCATTGTGGGGTGCTGGTCTACATATTACAAGAGGTACAAAAGGGCTGGAAAGGTTTAACAGAAGCATAACCAAAAAAAAAATCTAAAAGATAAAAAGACATTTTTATCAGGATGGATTAAAAAATGTGAGACTCCAACCTGGAAAGATGAAAGCTTGGAGGTGGGGAGAGGATATAATTGAAGCTTGTGAAATCATGAACTATAGGGGGAGGATTAACAGGGGGTTAGTTCACCAGATCTCAGAATATTAGAATTAGAGGGTAACTCTTGAAGCTTGAAGGAGGCATTTTAGGACAAATAAAAGGAAAGCCTACACAGCAGTTAATAAACTAATGGAACTCATTACCCTAAGGGGTGATGCAAACTGAAGATATAAATAGGTTCAAGAAAAGTTTAGATAAATTCATGGATGATAGATCCATAATGAGCTGCTGAGGAACTCTAAAGGGAGCTTGGAACCCATTCCCAGCTCTTTGAAGGCAATGTCATAGCTGGGGGAGGGGGGCAGGGAGAGCTTGCCAAGATCTTCCTTGATGCCAATGTCAGAGACATAACACTAGGCTAGATAGACTATTGGTCTGACCTACTCTAGCAATTCAAATGTCCTGATTTTGGCCAAACATAATCTGTTTTATTTTTAACCTTCAGACTTTTAAACAACTTTCTTGTTTTGCTCTAGGCTGAATCCCCACTCCTAATGAAACAAATTTAAGAGTCTTACTTTCTATGGGCCACTAGGTGGTGCAGTGAATAGAGCACCTGCCCTGGAGTCAGGAGGACCTGAGTTCAAATCCAGACTCAGACACTTAACACTTATTAGCCCTGTGACCTTGGGCAATCACTTAACCCCAATTGCCTTGCCTTCCCACTTCAAAAATCCAAAAAAATAAAAAAAGTCTTGCTATCTGAAGTTCACTTTTTTTTTTCTATTTCATGATTAAAATAATTGTATTGGTTCTGCATTCTTTCTAATTCTTCATGTTTCTGGATTTCTAATGTTCCCTCAGAACTCTTTTTTATCAGGGTGGGGAAAAGGCTAACCTATGATTTCACCAGTGTAGAGTAACTTCCTTTGTAGAAACTCCCTTTACTATTACAGATCTCAACCTAGTCTGAAACAGATAGTTTTAGAGTTCCTCAGCAGCAATGAGAGCTCAAGTAACTTGTCCTTGACATTAAACAAACAAACAAGAAGGGCGCATTAAATAGGGAAGGGACAGAGGGGAAGAAGATAATGAGTTATGTTTCAGAACGTGGATTTTGAGTTCATAAAAAGCATCCAATTTGGGATGTCCAATAGTTTGTGATATAAAATTATAACTCATAAGAAAGACTAGGGCTAACTATGCCTATTGGGAATCATCTACTTAGAGATGATAGTTGGACACATGGGAGCCAATGAGATCACTAAGTAAAATGCTAAAGGCTAAAAAGAAAAAGAGAGCCCAGGACAGCACCTTGGAGGACACCCAGGGTGAGAGGGTCTGCTATGGATGAAGAGCCGGCATAGGAGATGGAGCAGTGGTCAGGAAGAAAGAAGAACCAGGAGAGAGCACTGCTACAAAAGCTTTTCTGAGATAGAGGATCCAGTAGGAGAGGGTGATCAGCTGTATCAAATACTCAGATAAATTGAGAAGAATGAGGATTGAGAAAAGGCTATTAGACTTGGTAATTAAGAGATCATTGGTAACTTTGGAGAGAATAGTTTCAGTTGAATGATGAGGTTGGAAGCCCATTTACAGAGGGATTGGAAGAGAGTAAGAGGAAAGGAAGTGGAGGCACTGAGTGTAGACCGCTTTCTCATTGTCACATTTACCTAATGAGGGCATGGTGTTGGTAAATGGCTCTACTTGGATAGCCATTAGACTATGGTTCTACAAGCAGAAGATTACAATTGGTAAATTAGATTTGGTTGTATATTGTATTTGGTTGAAAATGAATATATATTGAAAATGCTGCCGCTGATGCTCATGTTTTACATAAATTATAGCGGGGATGGGGAGAGAAGACAGTCTCCTGTATATTTGGATCTTTGTGGTACTCCGTGTGAAAAAACTATGAAGAACTGTGTAGGGGGTAGTAGCATCTCTCACATTTGAGCAGCAGATAGGCATTTATAGAGATTATATAGAAAAAAAAATGGAAGCCTTGAAACAACTCTGAGGTAGGTTGGAGAAGGATTATTATCATCACATTACAACTGAAAATAAAATGGGCTCACCAATCTAGCCAAGGTCAATAGCTAGAAAAGAGCAGGGTCAGGACCTGAGCCCAAGCCTATTGCTCCAAAGCCCTGTGTTTTCCTTGCCATGCCAATTCCGGTCTCTAGCTCTGCATAGATGGGCAAGCCTCTTAACCTCTCCCAACCTCAGTTTCCCCATCTGGAAAATGAGATAAGTATAGCACCTCCCTCCCAGGGTCCTTATGAGGATCAAGTGGGACAATATGTGTAAAGCAAAAATGCTAACCATTAACCACTCTCAGCCCCAGGGAGATGCCATTGCTGTCTCAGATGCTTAAAATGTACTCAGCATGTGTATACTCTTCCTTTAAACTCCTACTCCTCAGGCACCATCCTGTAAGAGTCCCTCCCTCTCAAACAACCTCCTATTTAACTACTTAATATTCATTCATGTTCATCCGCTTTACCTTTATGCAGCATATCTTTATATATGTCTTTGTTATCTCCCTCATTAGAATGTAAACTCTTCCTTACTGCAAATTGTTTCTTTTCCTTTGTATCTCCAGGTCTTAGTGCTGGTGCCCTACATATAGTTAACACTTAATAAATGATTCTTGGTTGATTAAAAAGAATTCTTTTGGCTAGTCGAGGCCTTTTTTTTTTTTTTTTTTTTACCTAGGTAGTTTATTCCTCTATGCACCAAAACTTTGTATTCTAAGCATTTTTTGGATTGAAATCTTTTTAAAATCACTCCCCTGGCTTCTTAAACAGAGAATGCTGAACATAATTTAAACTTTGGATAATGAGTCTGAGTCCTCAAGGTGATCATCAATGATGGTACTCTGATAGCCTCAGTGCCAATTTTGATATGTAAGGAATTTCTTTTTCTCTCCCCACCCCCACTACTATCAGCTATCATTTGTCCCTGCTGTCCCTAGGTCTGCAGATAGAAGTTTCTTACCCTTCTGAATTGCTTCTAATTTGCTCTGACTTTGGAAAACAGATAAGAAAGCTTATTATTATGGTGTATAAATTAAGAGTAAATAGACACTGAATTAGAGGCTCAGATATTTTTGAGAAGCAGAGTGGTGTAGCTGATGGGTCACTTTCCTACTAGTCAGGAGTTCCAGCTTTGACTGTCACTTCAGGCTAATCATTTTTCCCCTTTCTAGGCTTTGGTAGGGACTGTATGAGTACTAAGTTTCTTCTAGGTGTAAAATTCTCTAAGTCACAGCAGTGTGTATAGAGGGCTTGAAACATCTGTTTTGGTTGATCGAAACCCCTTTTTGATGGCTCTGATTCTCAGTTGTGTTGCAGGTAGTTAAAATTGCCAAGCAACTGAGTTTTTAGATGGGTGAGATTTTAAGATAGTCAGAAAAATAAAAATATATTGGTAGAAGAATATCTCAAGAAAGCCAATATTTGTCAATACATCAAGGATGTGATTCTGTCACTGGGAGATTTCTCTCCACCACTGCAAATGGAGATTGGATATACAGTAGATAAGTCATAGCATCTTAGAAGGGTCCTAAATTCAGTCACAGAATAAACATCAGAGAATCCTAGCAGGACTTTGATTCTAAGTCTTCCAGAAAACTGCTTGGATATTGTGTCCCAAATCTTCCTTTTGCCACTTCCTTATGTGTGATACTAGCTAAATCACTTAATTTCTCTGTCCTGTTTGCTTGAGCTCCATAAAATGAAAGTGTTCAGTTAGGTGACCTCTTAAGGTTACTTTCAGCTCTAAAGCTAAAAGTCTAAGTTACTCTGAACTATTTTTTTTTTTCTGTGTACTTGTTCATTAGGGGGAGTCAGGTGGTGCAGTAGATGGAGGGCTGGGCCTGGAGTCTGGAAGATTCCTGTTCCTGAGTTCAACTCTGGCCTCAGACACTTACTTGCTATGTGATCTTGGAGCAAGTCACTTATCACTTATTTGCCTCAGTTTCCTCATCTATAAAACATATTCAGTATCTTTATCAAGAAAACCCCAAAAGGGCTCACAAGGAATCAGACACAACTCAACAACAACAACATATTTGTCATTTGCCAGAGATTTACAACATAGTGATTTTAGTTAATCTTCTAAACCTGAAGCTTTGTCAATGGTTTTACCAGTAGCAACCCCTGCTGTCTGAATAAAGAGTTCACTTGCTGGTGCCAGAAGAGCCTTAGGATAAGTTGGCCTTTACAGTCTCCATGGTGTGATTTAAGATTGTGAGGGGTCAGCATGCAGGTGTTTAACTGCCAAGTCAGTCAGTTCAAGGTGAATAGATTAACTGCCCCACAGTCAATCAAATGCTCAAGTCCTTCTGCTATCCTGATTCTCTCTTTCTTCTTCCAGGCAACTCCCACTTTTTTTTTCCAAGTAGGCTTTATTCATACATATTCCCTTGCTTCCAAATGTTAAGAAACTAGAATATTTCACCCTCCCTTTCTCTCGTTGAAGTCATCCTTCACTATTTGTCACCATTTGTCACCACAAATGTTACTTGGATGTTCTTCATCCTTTCAGAGTGCACATTTGCTACTAGTTTCTTGGTAGCATCCTAGAGGGTTATTTGTCTCAGAGGAATATCATTTTCAGTTTATTTTCTCTGATATTCATTTAATGACTTGTCACTTCAGCTCAAGCTATAATTTCCTGTCAATTATGTTGTAAATTTCTCATGAGTCAGTCAGCATGTCTCTTGGCATTCCTCCTGCCATGTCTTTTGTATAGTAAATTTCCTTCCTTCAGTGGCCTTTGGTATTCTGAAAGTAGTTTTATTACTATTATCATTTATTTGCCATTGCCTTCCTTTTAAACAATTATCTTCCTAGTTTAACTCCAGGCAGCTCTAAGGAGAGACATAAACTTGCATGGTAAGTAGTGCACCACCTGCCCACCCACATGGTCTGGCTCCTCCCAGACAAATGCACATATCCATCTGAGGGGGATGTCTATAAACACTGTGCCTTCCCCAGCTATAGGGTGTGGTGGTATATTAGCTATGTATGCTTGGGGAGAGGGCAGAAGTTTATGTTCATCTTCTTATGGGAAATAGTTCCAATATAAGATGTAATAGTAAAGAGTTTTCAAATATCTAGCCAATCCATGAAAGTCTTAACCACTAAAAGCCAATCTCTGATAGCTTCCTGCCTTGCCTTCTTGATCACTTAACAATTCTGTATTAACCAAGAAAAAAGAACCGATATAGAAGAAAAGGGAAAATTGGGCAATGACCATGTCATTTTAGAGTTTGAAATGCCTAAGAAGAAAATGTTGAACATCCTCAATTATGGAGTTTAGATTTTACGAAAATAATCCAAAATGCAGAGGAAAGATGTATTTGATGCCATGACCATCCTATGATATCATGGGATATGTCTAAAAAAATGATGAGAGGCTGTCAAAAGTAAAATTCAAATAATTTAATCCCAGGTGATCTAGATTAGGAAGAAAACAGTGAGTGGTGGCACCAATGGGCCTGTATAACAAATGTTCTGAGCTTACATTTCTCAAGAGCATGTACAAAAGATGGAAAGAAGAATGCATAGCTAAGTCCAGCATAGAGATAATATTTTATTATGTTGCACTTTCCAGTATGGTCATTTTAATATGTATTTCTCTGCTATATTTAAGTTCAATGAATAACAGAGTAGGTAGGATCTATCAATCCAAAAGTCCCAGATTTGGAAGAGACTTTGGAGGTAAGCAATTCCAACTCATACCTGAACAAGAATTCCTTTTGAATCATCACCTAAAAGCAGTCCCCTAGCTTCTGTATGAAGATTTGCACTCCCTTCCCAGGCAACTCATTCTACTTTTGGACACTTCTAATTGTAGAAGTTGGGGTTGAGTCAATCAATCACTTCATCCCCCTTAAAATAACTAACATATTGTAGCCCTGATACTTTCATCAGGTGAAAACACTTCTATTGAATCAATCTTTAACATATCTCACTTAAAGTAACTATCATAACCAGGTGAGAACACTCCTATTGAATCAATCCATCAAACAAATTAGGACATTAGAAAGGAATAATTAGACCTTGAAGCTATTAGATGAAATGGAGTGATGTTGCCCAAGAGATTTTTTTCTATTTGCTGTGGATAATTGGTCACACCCTATGGGTCTTCTAAAAAGAGCAAACCAGTTTAAAAACCATAGGTGAATGAGGAGAAAGTAGTTCCAGTTAAGCCCCTGATAGGAAACACTTGAGTTGGAGGGTAGATCTTCAATCTCCCCCTTTCCTTGTTCAGTTGAAGACCTGGTAAACTTTGAAGGTTTGGAGGATTTGAGTTTTTCATTGGAATCCCAGGTAGGAAGGGCAAGCTAGATTCATTTAAGCAAGGTAGATAAGATTTTCCAAGGTGTTATGCATAAAGCTACACAATGGTCAAAGGGAATTTCATGAGCAGCTCTATTCAGGGTAAAAAGTCTCTTCTAGCAATCAGAAGTGGTGAATTATCTCTCTGTCACATGTATTCATTAAGCCTGAGGCACCATTTTCATGAACTCTGTATGGACTGCTAGGAAAGTATGGCTTTGAGGGGGTGTTTTATACCAAAAATGCCAGCTTAGTAACCTCTTTTTAAAAGATAATAAAGTCTAGACAGTTAATATGTATCAACTGATAAAAGTTGAAGGAAGCATAGCAATGTGGGCTTATGGGCTACAGGATTTAAAAAGTGTAGCCACAAGCACCCCAGCAGCCCCAGGGTGACTGCCAACACTGGTTCTTAGATCTGCTTTTCTAAAGGAAAGCAACTCAAAATGGGTTAACAATCTTGCTTTAATCAATCAAATATATCATCTACCTTGTTCAGGGGAAAAAGTCAGCACCCTGAACTTCAGAGTATACAGACAGAAGTTACAAGAAAACAGAAAAACATATCAAGCAGACAGGCCTCCAACTGTCTTGACCATTACATCCATACCTAGTCAGAGAGGGAAGCATCAACATCTGGGTTTTCAAAGGGGGGGGGGGTTCTCAAGAGTTTCCCAGAGTCTTGTCTGGTAAGATGACACACTTCTCAAAGTGAGCCCCAAAACAACGGCTCACATCAAGGTTTATAAAGCCTTCTCCAGGCTCAGAGAATGTCACAACCCTCTTCACCCACAGCCAAATCACAAAGTATCTCCTGAAAAACAAGCCTCCCACCACAGGCTCCAGGTGCAGTTAAGCCTATCAAAGGGCTTAGGGGCAGGGAAGATCTTACAAATTTACATTCCTATAACATTTGACCCCCAAGGTATTTCATGCCCATTGCATAGGCAATTTACATTTGAATTAGCATTAATGACTCTTTAGGTACAACTTAATGCTCACAAAATAGAAACATCACATTTTGTTACCAAAGTGGCCATTGGACCTTAAACAAACATAAAGTACATCCAGGTGCATCCCCTCAATACAAAACAAAAAATATCCAAATAAAATTCTCTTGTGGGGAGGAGGGTGTCCTTCCCCTCACATTGCTACAACTCCTGCTTACAAGTCCTGAGAGGAGACTGGGCAAAAAACCAACAGGGTGGGATCCTTGGGGGTCCATGGCCCTTCACCCCACCCATCATAGACACAAGTCCATCCTCCCCCTGGGTCCCAAACTGTGGGATGCAGCAAGAAACACTCCTGCCTTACCCCACAGTCCTTATCTTGGCCAGTGGTTGAATTCCTAACTCCTGGGTTCCTTCTCCTCCCGCAGGCGGCAGCCGCTCCTGGCTTCTGCCCAGGTCCCGATGCAGGCAGCTCACCATTCCCGCTCTCAGCTCAGTGAAGTCTGCATGCAGGCCACTCTTCTCTCCTGGTCCATGGCTCCACAGAGTCACAGCTACCACAACTGGGAAACAAACAATTACCCCAGCCCCCATACTTTCCTTTTACTCTGCAGATCCTGTTCGTGATGCCATCTGTAGAACCAAGCACCCCAGTATCCCCAGGGTGGCTGCCAACACAAGGTTTTCAAAGACAGGGGCAGGGAGGCTCTCAACAGCTGCCCAGAGTCTCATCTGTTCAAATCACACAACACTTCTCAAAGCCCCAAAACAAAGCCTCCCATCAGGGCTTATATAGCCTTCTCCCGGGTCAGAGAAAGTAACAACCCTCTTGACCCACTGCCCGATCACAAAGTATCTCCTGAAAAACAAGCTCTCACCACAGACTCCAGGTGCACTTAACCTAGGGACAGGGAAGATGTTAAAATTTTACATTCCTATAACAAAACGTTCCCCACCCCCAGAAGAAAGCATCTCGGTGCCCAGGTCAGCATAGGGAGACAGAGAGTTCTGGGGACACTGAGGTTGGACTTAGCCAGGAGTGCATGCATAGAACATTCCAACACAATGAATAAAGACTTGTATCATAATGAAGTACATCAGGACATAAAGGAATCCCTGGTCTGTCACAGAGGGTCCTAACCTGATGTAAGAAGCAAGAACAGATGCCAAAATATGTATAAGAGCTGTTTTTTATAGTGGCAAAGATCTAACTGGGCATCAACTGGGAAATGACTGAACACCTTCTGTTCTGTGAATAATGGAACATCATTGTGTCATAAAAACTGATGAAAGGAATTGTTTCAGAGTACCTGGGATGACATATATCAACTGATTCAGAATGTAGCAGAACAATTTATGTAGCAACATCAAAAAGATGAACTTCTTTGAAAACCTTGAGAAATCTGTTTATTGCAATGATTAGCCATAATTTCAGAAGACTCATGAGGAAAAATAGTACTTATTTCCTGACAGACATAATGGCCTCAAGATACAGAATGAGGTATATATTTTTACATGATCAGTGTGGGAATTTTTTTTGACTATTCATAGTTCTTACAAGGCTGTTGATTTCTCTTTTTTCTTTTTTCTCAGTAAAAGAGAAGAGAAAATAATTGAAAAAAATATATAGCTATATATCTAAATGTATGTGTATATACATATACCCGTACTTATGTATGTGTATACATACATACATGCATATATACATGCATTTATCCCCCTCTCCAGTCCTTCCAGTTCACCTAGGACCCTGGATGAGAAAGTAGCCTCCATCCTCTGGGGATCTGATTTGAAAATTCTAGTGAGATGGAGGACAGTAACTCCAGAGCATGTACTACAAGAATCGTTGCAAATACATTTACTTTTTAAATGGAAATCTTCCTCTCCTTATCTTCTAAGTCTTAAATCTAACTCAGTTCTCTGGGGCCAAACAAAATCAGTCTGATCCCTCTTCAAAGAAAAACATCTTTGACCTTCTTTGTGTTCCCAGTGCTCTAATTAGAAGACTTCTGACTTTTTTTCCCCCAAAATTTAAATTCATTATCCTGTCTTTAAAAATCAATAAAAACAGTCTAACAACAGTAATAAATTAAGTTAGGTTTACTATCACTTGTATTACATTGACATGACCAAACCATGGGCATAGGACTGTCTCCTATTATGTGTCTTCCTCTATATATGTAAAGAATATTTTTGTGCTTGTATTTATAGAAATCTTGTAAGTTCAATTTAATGTATGCATTTTATAGTTATTTTGAATGGAATTTCTACCATTAACATTTCTTCTTATTTTTCTTAGTATTGTATAGAATTGCTATGTTTTTGTGGATTTTTTTTTTGGTATCTTGCTACTTTATTGAAGCTATCAATCATATCAACTAGTTCCCCCCCCTCCCCCATCAACTGTCTACGAGCATTTTTATTTATAACCTCAAAATACCTGTATGTAGGGGGAACATTTTCTCCATTTTGTTTATATCCTTGATTTCATTCTTTCATATGGATGTAGCTAGCACTTCTGATATTATGCATGCATATATACATACACACATTCTATAAAATATTAAAAAGAGGGATATCTTGCTTTCTACCTGTTTGTACCAGGAAATCTTCCAGTTTTTCTCTATTACAAATAATGTTAGGTCACAGTTTTATATATGATTTTAATCCTATTAAATAAAAGCCCTTCCATGACTATAAATTTCAAGATTTTTAGCAAAAATTAGTGTTGCATTTTAAAAGACTTTAACTACATTATATTTTCCGTCATTTGTTTATATGATATTCATTGTTTTCATAATATCAAACCATCCTTTCAAACCCTGTATATTGTGAATAATTTTCTCTATATCTTGCTGTAGTTTCCTTGTGAATATTTTATCTAAAATATTTACATTAATGTATTTCAGTGATAGAAATCTGTTGTTCTTATTCTTTGTTTTTCTCTCACCTTTTTGGAGATCATACCCATATTTAACTCATAAAATTCACTTGATACAGTGTCTTCTCTACTTTTGTTGAGAATTTTTGCAGCATAAGTATTTTCTGTAAGTATTTGACAGAATTAATTTGAATTCCTTTTAACTTGAATTTTTCCTTCTTAGGCTCTTCATTCATGACTTCCTCAATTTCTTTTTTTCTTTCTGATATTGGATTAATATCTCTATTTCTTGTTTCATCAACTTGGAATTTAATATTTTTTATTTTGTGAATGTAACTAGGCTTCCAACCAAGCCTGGGGCATTTTGCATGCCTTTGCATTTGCAGAAAGATATATGACTCCTAAATCATGGAGAAAATTCTGATGTGACATTCCAGACCTATGTGAGGGGTAGAATTTGTGTTAGTGGCTTCAAGGAAAGCCACCATATAATTCTAGACATTTTCAGGAGGGAGACTTATAAAAATACTTTGGAAGCTGAAGATATCTAGGGAAAGCCAGCTCCTTTTGCTGGTTTCCAACTTGTTTCCCAGGATAATTCACCCTTTGGGTGAGTTTGTGTCTTCTCTCTTAGTGTGAACTGAGATCGCATCTTGCTCTGAGAGACAATATAATTGATTCATGAATTTTCTGGTACATTCTAATCTGTATAACTTTTTCATTCTGTTTGCTCTTTGCCTGAATAAATGGATTTACTTGCTATGCATTATTTATGATGGTCTTTTGTGTAAGTGGCATTTGGTATAAAGGGAAGAAGTTGGCTGGTATAAACTTGGGGGTTATTCTCCTTACCAGCTACCAGGGAAATGACTTTTATCTGGAACCTCTAAAATCATACCATCCTAGACAAGAAGTATTGGAGAGGGGTTGATAGAGATGTAAATCTAGAGAGCAATCCCTTTTGGAGATAGGTGAGTGAAGAAAAGAAGCACAGTCATGACTCTTTATCTGTTCCCTCCAAGGTAAAAACTGTGATATCCCTTGGAGAACGGGGGATCATATACCTACCTTTGTCATCCTTCCTCCCCAGAGCCATGTTTTTGTAGTTAAAGGATACATGTGAATACATACATTTTACATATATACCTATATATATACATATCACATATATGTTCATCTTCTTCCTTTAAATAAATTTTGGTGGAATGTAGTATGTGAGGCTACTATACATCATAATTCTCATTATTTCTCCCCTGACGTGAATTCACCTTGTTCATTTTTAAAATTTTGGTAATTTAATTTTTCTCAATATTATCAGGTTAGCTAATAGTTCATATATCATATTAATATTTTCAAAAGATTCTAAATTTAATCAGTTCTATACTATTTTATTTTCTCTATTTTTATTTCTTCCTTATATTGTCAAGGTTGTTAATTTAAAAAATTCTTAAATTTCATTGTTGCTTCATCAATAATTAATCTAAGTTTTCAAAGAGAAATTTTCCTCCAAGGATTGTTTCATCTATATACCATAATTTTTTAAGCCCCATCCTTGTTTCATTATCTTTAACATAATTATATATTGCTTTTGTTATTAAATTCTTTGACTCACTTATTATTCAAAAGATCATTAACTTCCATTTTGGCCTATTCCTTTTGTTTATATTTCATTTATTATTTTTTTTAGTCCTAAAGTATTTATTCTGCCTTTAATCTTTGTTTATGCTATCTTTATAAACTAGGACAAGATCAGTTTTTGTAAAGGTACTCTGGAATACCGAGAAATATTTATGGTCTTTAATATTCCCATTTGACAATCACTGAAAGTGATTTAAATCTAATTTCTTCTGAACAATCTGCTTAGTTCTTTGTTTTCCCTCTTGTTTATCTTTATGTCTATCTACCGTTTAGAAATATGAAAATTGCTAGATTTTATGTGTTTTTGAAATTTACCTGAGGTCTTAATTTTGTTTTTAACATAAGAATTAGATGATGACTTATTTGATTTCTCTTCTTCTAGAATAATTGCTTTTATTGCTTGACTATGTACCTTTTTTGCTCATTTGAGGTATTAAGGGAAAGTGGAGCCCTAGGTTACATCTTACTCTGGCGTTTTCCCAAGATTCTCTACATCATGGGTTCTTAATAAACACATGCTGGCTCTCAGTAACCACTTGCTCCCTTTCCAAGAGATTACAAACCATCCATTTAATAATGCTTTCTAGAATTTTGCCAGGGCTTGTCATCAAGCTGATAAGTGTATAATTTGAAGAATTAATCTACTTTTTTTTTTATAAAATTGGCAAAAAATTTTTGTTGCCCATTTCCGATGCTGTAGAAATTTTTAAACATCAATGACTGTCATCTGTAAGGAATTATATGCTGCTCCTGGGTCAAAGTTCATTGGAGCTAAGTGATTTAAATTTATTGAGAACAGTGAGGGTTGCTTTAACCACTGACTTATTTATATTGAGTCTCAATTTTCTGTAATTTTCCCTCCTATTCTTCCTATTCTGAAGATCATTCTACTTGATTAAGGAAAAAGAAATAAAATAGGAGTTGAGTAATACAGAATTTTTGTCATTATTCATTAGTATCATCCTATCCACAGCAAGCAGTAGTCCTATCTCTTAATTTTTCTTTCTATTTCCCTAAGTACTTCAAGGATATGTGATTTCTTTTGTGTGGGTATACTAACCATTCATGCAGATTGTAACCTCACAATAAATCAATGGATTACCTTCAAGACTAGTGATTGATTCAATTAATAATCCTTCACTGAAGTGGAATTCACATCCAAAGAAGGCCCTTCTACCTTTAGAGAGTACTAATAATTACAAATTTTTCCAGCTAATATTTGCCTCTTTTTAACTTTCTTCAATTGCTCTTAGTTCTTCATAAGCAAAGACTTAAAACCTTCATATTACAACCTTTGAAATCAAATAGATGCTGGTTGTCCTCTGCATTGACATATTCTCAGGTTACTGGGTCTTTCCAGTATGGTGGCATTGAAACTGGGTTGGCACTCAGATGATTATGAAGGTAATAGAATACATGTACTGCTGTGGAAGTGTGGCCCAGATATTTGGAAATATGTTGCTTTTTTCCTCTTTTTTTGCCAATTGCACCACTTTAGTAAATATTCCTTTTCAAAAGCTACTTAGGAGTGACAGAAAAAAGTTATTTTCATTTAAAAATCTTGCAGAGAAGTCAATTTGTGGGTTCTTAAACTGATGACATTAGAGAATTACCCGCTAGAAACTTGAGGGAAAGAGGGTTCTGGGAAGATGGTGGAGTAGGTCAGAAAATTCCAAGCTCTCAAGATTTTCCCCCACAAAAGAGACAAAATGGCACCTTAGGTCGAACAAAGTGCAGGGAAAAAATAAGTAAGAATAGGGGAACGACAAGGGTTTTCCTGAGACAATTTGAGAAGGTCAGAAAAAAAAAATCCCAGGACAAGGTTTGGTCCCAGTGAAGAGTAAACCCCTCCAGGCTAGGGTCAGCTTTAAATATAAGCATCAGGCCCTGGGGTTAGCTGATTTGAGAGGCTGTCTCAGACCCAGCCACTGGGACTTTTAACTGCAGGATAGTGAGGGATATTAGGTGTCTGAGTCCCAAAAGATTGAGGGAAACTTGGCTGACAAGGAATGACAGACCCAGCTCTGCTTCAAAAAGTGGTCAGGGCAAGAAGGAACCAGCACATGCCTGCCCCTCAAGTGCAGAAGCAGTGGGGCAGAAAGCCCAGGTCATGGGCACTTACAGGAGACTGGAGGCTTGGCTTTAGATCCAGGGTAGACAAAAGAACTGAAGATCTGGGGCAAGAGGCACCATCCCCCATATCCCAAGGCTAAAGGTGATTACAAAAATTAAACTATTGCACAAAAAGTACACAGGCAAAGGAGAAAGAATCCAACTGCAGAAAGCCATTATGGGAATAGAGAAAACCAGGGTTCATCTTCAGAGGAAAATATTGAAGTAAAGAAATCCCCAAAGTGTAATGTCAAAATGTCACCTGCCCAAAAAGATTTCCTAGAAAATCTTTAAAAAGACTTTACAAATCAAATAAGGAAGATGGAAAAACTAAAAAGGAAAATAAGAATAATCCAAGAAAAACAAGAAAATTGTGAAAGAAAATTCAACCAATTAGAAAAGGAGATCCAAACTCTTAAGGGGAAAAAAAATGAGATTTTGAAAATTAGAATTGGGCAAGGTGAAGCCAGTGAAGTTATAAGAGATCAAAAAATAATTAAACAAAACTGAATAATGAAAAAATAAAAGAGAAAATGAAACATAAGAAAAACAGACTTGGAGAATGGATCTAGAAGAGAAAACATAAAAATAAACATAGTAACTGAAATTTATGATAAAAATGAATCTTGATACAATAATACAAGAAATAATTAAATAAAATTGTCCTGAAGCATTAGACCAAGGAGGAAAGTAGAAATAGGAAAAATAAATCTATTGATCACCACTTAAAAGTGATCCTATGAGGAAAACTCATAGAATGTCATAGTCAAAATCTGAACCCCCCAGCTCAAGGATAAAATATTAAAAGAAACAAGAATAAAAACAACTTAAATATAATGGTGCCACAATTAGAATCCCACAAGACCTAGTAGTAGAGACATTAAAGGACCACAGATCTTGGAACGCTATATATTGAAAACCAAAATAACAGACTCTGATTCTAAGCATACCCAGAAGTTAAGTATAATCCTGGATGAAAAAAAAAATAATAAACATTCTATCAACTGTCAGACTTTCAAGACTTTGTTAAAAAAATTTTAAACCCTGAACTTAAAAAAAAATTTAAAAAATCCTGAACTTAATAGAAGATCCAACATACAAGAGCCAAGAGAAATATAAGTTACATACCAAAGACTCATTACAAGGGATTCAATAAAGACAGTTTACTTTTTATGTGTGTAAAATGTTAAATGTGTCTAAGATTCTTATTAATAATTGAGTAGCTCATAAGAAAGATTGGGATAAATCGGAGTGTGATATGAATTTAAAAAGTAAAACCATTTAGGAACAGCTAAAAGAGTAATTATTTCATACAAATGAGGTTCAAGAGAAAGAATTGATACAGAGGAATTAGATGTGGGAGGAGGGCTGGTAGTTCTGGTAACCTACTTTCACCATGAATGGGTTTAAGTGGGAATGATACATATACATTTAGAACAGCATAAAAGTCTTCTGAATTCAGAAGAAATAAAATGGTAGGGCCATAGGGAGGGGGGAGAGAACAAGGGAAGGATCCTTAAAGGGGAGAGTGAGGGAATAGGTAAAAGGATTCTTAGATTTACAGGATTGGGAAGATAGTGAAGGGATCCTTGGAGGGGGATAGGCAAGTTAGAGGAGTGCAAGGTAGTTAGAAGTAAAGTAGAGGATGCAGGAGGGATAGAAAACAAGAGATATGCACAAACATAAAAACAAAGATCAAGAGTAGAGTTTGTTTGGGAAAGTATGTATCTATATGTGTATGTATATATCAATAGAGAAAGATATCCAACATTAACTGTAGCCTTCAGTGGGAAGGAGGGGGAGTGGGGAAGGAAAAAGAAACTTGAAGAAGTAATGATTCTTCACTGGGAGTGGGAATTGGGATAAAGTTTCTCAGAGGTTATGTGGACTATATATACATGTATTCCTGTACTAATAGTTATATATATTGAAACTTACAAAAATAGAAAGTGAAAAGAATGAGATAAATAGGAAATATTTGATTTTAGAGTCAATAATAAAGTTTATTGAATAGGGGAGTGGAATGGTCAGACTTCTGCTTTAGGAAAAATCATTCTGGTAGCTCTGTGAAGAATAGATTGAAGAAGGGAGAAACTTGAGCCAGGAGCCCAGTTAGAAAGCTGTTAGTAGTGCAGATGAGAAGAAAGGAAGGATTAAACTAGGGTGATGTCTATGTAAATAGACAGAAGATGGATTCCAGAGATTTGGAGGTAGAAATGACAAGATTTTGCAACTGACTCATGGAGTGAGGGAGAGTAAGGAATTCGAGATTATACAGAGAATATATACCTGCATGACTTGAAAGGATGCTAGTGTCCTTAACAAAAATTGGGAAGTTCAAGAATGTAGTAATATATAATATACTGAGAGCTCAGATGCAAATCACAGCTCAGCTTATCCTATTCATCTAATTTTGTGGACTTACTCTGTCCCACCCAAAATGATTTCAACATTTTTTAGAATTATTTTTTTCAATTAATACTAGAAAGACTGGGTATCTAAACTGACACAAAACTTTGCTTGCTCCTTCAAGGTATTTTAAAGTCTAGTTTTTCTAAAACCAGCATATGTTTTCCCCTCCCATAGCTTCCCCTACTGGACAAAAGAATAAGAAAAACAAAATCCTGCAACAAATAATCAAACTCATCCTCATATTGACTCTGTTTAAAAATACTTGTCTTATTCTTCACATTGACTCCATCACCACTTTCAGGAGGTATGTCCGGTCCAAAATAAAAAGGGAAGTATCACTCTTACCAGGCCCTGTCATAGAATTTAAACCTGGAGACTGCTGCCTCCACAAAGTGACCTGTGGGGTGTGATGTAGAGATTCTGTGAGTAAGCCTGTCCTGAAATTTTCCTGAGTCGCTGTAATGAGTGTCTGGGTAATGGTAAGTTTTGGCACCTTGAAGATCCAATGCCTAAATACAACCATAGGAGATCAGTGGTGGGAGATGGTGGAATAGGAGATGGTTGAGTGAAAATTAAAAACTATGTGATTATATATATATAATTGAGTTGGAGACAAGCCCATGATTTTGAGTAGGATGGAATAAGACCTATCTTCCCACTCTCTGATTGTTTGATCATATCCTAAGGTCCTCTTGAGAAGAATGTCCTCCTCCACTAATTTCTTTCAGATCTTGAACATGGAGGCTAGGGTGTGTGTTTGGGAGGTGTACATGCATTGAATGCATGTGTATAAATTTGTCATGACTAACTTATACCATTAGCTTTCACATCCAAACATTCAATTCAGAAACATTATTAATCCTCTATTATGTGTAAGGTATTTCTTTCAAGAAAAGACTGTTTAGTTTCAATGAAAGCCCTTATAGCTATTCTAAATACAGCTTTTTGGGCATAAATGGTCCCTCATCTGGAACTCTGAAAGGCCAGGAGATAGGCTACTAAATCCTTGGCTGACTGTTTAATGTGTATTGGACAAGCTCAAAGGATTTTGTAATTACTTAATCAATCCTCCCAACCAGCTCTTTGAAGTAGGAGGTTATTGCTGTAGTTCTCATTCTGCTCATAGAGAAACTGAGGCACTGAGAGGCATGGAGTTTTTACTTTTAGCACTATTTTGTATATCTTGAAGAAAGGAAACATAATTCCTGATTAATTTTCTCCCCCAGAACAAGTTATTTTCTGGGGGACAGTGAGAAAGAGAATATAAACCACTAAAGAAGCTAATACAGATTCCATTGGTCTGGAGTCAGAAATAGAGTTTCTTTTAGAAAATCCTTCTATCATCACAGTTATATTTATAACCCTTGCCTAAGACAGGAGAATTTACTGAAATGCTAAATCTTTGAATCATGATCTACTTTAAGCAAGAGACAGAGAGAGTGTACAAGGCAGGGTGGGAATGCAGGGACAAGTCAAGATGCTGTACTATCTGAAAAGAATAAAGAAGGTCTTGACCCAGTTCTTAGCAGAAGGAGACGTGGATTATAGACAGAATAGCAAAGTCCCATATAATTAGTCAAAAAGCATTTATTATACTCCTATTTTATCCTAAACACTGTGATAAGTACTAGGGACACAAAAAATAAAAGTTAAAATAGTGCTTTCTTATCTTGAAGAAGCATACTTTCTGTTGTGGGTCGACAGTATAACTTTATAAACTGGTACGTGCAAGATACATACAGAGTATATATAACTTTATAGGGGTAGATACTACCAATTGGGGAGCCCAGCCAATGTCTCCTGCATGTGATGGTGCTTGAGCTAAATATTAAAGGAATTAGGGTTTCTAAGAGGCAAAAATGAGGCAGGAAAGCATTCCAGGCAGGAGGGCTAGCCAATCCAAAGTTATGATGATGGGAGATGTTGTTTTCATGCATGAGTAATAACAAGTAACACTACAAGAACTTTGAGATGTCTTACTGTCATAAATCTATGATTTTATCACTCATCAGTGCAACTATGATCATAAGCAATTGCCCAACCACCAAAGGACATGGCAGCTAAAAGGCTGGGTACTGTAAATTTTAAAGATCTTCCCTGCCCCTAGGCTAAAGTGCACCTGGAGCCTGGGGTGGGAGGCTTGTTTTTCAGTAGATACTTCTTGATTGGCCAGTGAGTCAATAAGGTTGTTACATTCTCTGAGCCAGGAGAAGACTATATAAGCCCTGATGTGTAGCTTTGTTTTGGGGCTCACTTTGAGAAGTGTTCTGTGATTTGATCTGGATTCTGGGAAGCTGTTGTTGAGAACCTCCCATCGGCTTTGAAAAACCCAGATGTTGATTTGGTATGGATGTAATGGTTGGACAGTTTGGGAACTGTCTACTTGATCTGTTTCTCTGTCTTGATGATTCTGTCTGTGTATTCTGAAGTTTGGGGTGCTGACCTTTTTCCCCTGAACTAGGTAAACGATACATATGTTTGACTGATTCAAGTAAGTTTGCTAACCCATTTTGAGTTGCTTTCCTTTAACAATGCAGATCTAAGAACCCGTATTGGCAGCCACCCTGGGGATGCTGGGGGGCTTGCTGCTACAGGTGCATGACTGGGTGTTATCAGCATGATTAGGTTTGTAACGTGCTACCCTTCAGAGAAGGATAAGACTGGAAAACCAAGCAGATAATTCATTCTGGAAACTTCCTAGGAACACAAATATACAATTAGAGGTTCATGCTATGTTTATTTGTGTAATTCCCATTTCTTTGACTAAAATTTGAAATGACCAGGTCCTGAAAGTAGGCAAATAAATTCAATAAAAATGTTGCTCAGTGCCTACTGTATTCAAGGTATTGTCACTGAAAACACAAAGAACAAAACCAAACCAAACAAAACCTAGATCAGTCCCTGAGTTCAAAGGTGCTTAAAATCCACTGGGAGAGTAAAAAAGCTCATTTACAGGGGCATTTTAAAACTTACTTTCCCTGTCTGTATGAATCAGTTTCTTTTTTTCTTTTTTGCTCTTTGGAGGGCAGTTGGGGTTGTGACTTGCCCAAGGTCACACGGCTAGTTTTTGTGCTAAGTGTCTGAAGCCAAATTTGAACTCAGGTCCTTCCTGACTCCAGGGCTGGTGCTCTATTCACTGTGCAACCTAGCCACCCCTGTATGAATCAGTTTCTATGGTGGGGGGGGGGGTACAATGCTCTTGTATTGTATTGTATTGTCTTGGATATTCATTTCTCATCTATTTCTAGATTATCTAAAATGAATCTAGAAATACAAGATATTAGTGTGGGGAAGCACTGGGCAGCTAGGTGGCACAGGGGATAAAGTGCTGGGCCTGGAGTCAGGAAGACTCCTGAGTTCAAATTAATCCTCAGACATTTACTAGATGTCTGACCCTGGGCAAATCACTTAACCCTGTTTGCCTCAGTTCCTCATCTCTAAAATGATCTGGAGAAGGAAATGGCAAACCACTGCAGTTTTTTTTCCAAGAAAGCCCCAAATGAGGTCATGAAGAGTCAGACACAGCTTAAATGACCCAACAGCAATAATGGGGGAGGATCTCTCTGATCATTAGGCATGTTATAATGGAGATTATTTTGATGTATAGGTTGGAGTAGATGGCACCAGAGATCTCTTCTATCACACAAATTCTTTAATTCTATGGTCTAGATCATTTCCTTTTACCCTCCTAAAACTGTACAGATAAGAAAATTACATCAAAAGTTATGACTTTCCCAAGTTTACATAGCTAGTTAGAAACAGGTCCATGCCCAGAATCCCATTTCTCTTTCCTCTTAAGTCCTATTGTATTTCTGCATTCTATGCTGCCTCTAACTTTGATGTGAGAATTTTAACCAGCTCATGCTTTTCTTAGCTTACAAACTCATTTTTGCTCTATCAGATTAATCAATTTGACACTCCAATACCTTTATCTACTTTTATCCAACCTTGGATCTTTTAAGTAAGGCATAAGATAGATAGACGTCAGACCCTTCTTTATAAGTGCCACTTGAAAAGACTTATTTTTGATGAGTGCAAAGTAAACATCTAACTTTTAATGACATCATTTCCTGCCTATCTTCCATTGGCTCAGTCTTCTTTGCAGCAGTGCCAAGGAGCAAGACTGATTTCTGGTTCTAATCCATTGCTCCTTGGACTAGAGGAGAAATAACTAGTAGTCTTGCAACCATCTTTTACCGTGGGACACATTGAGTATTGACTCCTCAGTGCAATCAGATATTTGCACTCATCCATGAGAAACATTTGTTTCTGTGTTTAGAAGCAGATGTACCATGTAGTTCTGTCTTTATCTATGTGGCTCTATCAAGGTTGTGTGTGAGTTGCAGAAAATAAAGATGTGATTCATAACTCCTCAATCCCTTCAGCCTTTCCTAGCTTACCATAAGCTTTTGAACTTCCTATTTCTTAAGGGCTTCTCGCAACTGTCTCTGGATCACAAATGTCATAAAGACATGAAAGAATAGTTAATACAAATGCTCATTTTGTTCATATGGCTGGGGGGTGGGGATGTTCTGCAGAGTTTTCACTTAAAATCTCGATATTTTGTAGCAGTAGATAGTTAGCTTTGAAGCGAAGAAACTCTAGGTTCCAATACCACCTTTGAGCCCTTCTAGCTGTGTGACTGTTGATGAGGCACCGGACATCTCTGAGTCTCAATTTTGTCATCTCTAAAGAGGGGACAATGATTGCTGTAGAACCTATCACAATGGATTGTTGTGAGTCACACAAGTTAAATTTTGCAAAGTATTTTTCAAACTTAAAGGTGCCATATAAATACCAGGTACTGTTATTTGTCATGTGAACATATTTTAGCAACTAGGTATTATTGCTGTTTTTCCTTTACTAGGAAAATACCCTTCTTTCAAAAGAGAGTAAGCAGTTTAAAGGAGAGAGTCTTAGATTTGGGGATAGGGAGACCTGGACTCAAATCTTTTCTATGATATTTAGTAGCTGTGTAACCAAGAGCATGTCCCATAAATCATCTGGAGCCCCCTGAGGTTTGTATTACAGTCTTCATGGGTTCATAAATTTAGAGCCAGTAAAGACCTGAGAGGCCATCAAGTCCAATCCTCTCACTTTACAAATGAAAAGACTGACACAAAGAGGTTGTTCCCCAAGGTCATATGGCTAGTGTCTGAGGTAGGATTTGAACTCAAGTCTTACTGACTTCCAGTCTGGCACACTCCATCTATCCCTCAACCTACTTCAATGAGAAAAAAATATGGGAATTCTTTGTAAACTTTTGAGATCTATATAAACATCAACTTAAATCAAAATGATGGTTTATTTTCAAACGATTCTCACTTATTGATTTGTATCATGGAGTTTTATATTTTTGAAAACAATTAGATCATGGCTATGGGTATTGTTTTAATAATACATTATATCTAAGCACAAACAGTTCTTATAGACTTGTCATTTTGGTAGCTCAGTACTATTAATGAAGAAGAGGAGGGAGAAGTTGGTTTGGGAGCTAGAATATTGGCAACAGAGTTGGAAAGATCAAATGTTTCTATGTACTCTGGTTGACTGGTTTAGCAACCGTGAACAATCCATTTAATCACCTTATGCCTTAGCTTTCCAGACTGGAAAAGTGGGGACAACAATCCTCCTTACCTCTGTCTCTAGGGTGTTGTGAAGATACATGAATTTGTGTCATTTGGGCAATTGGACATCCTCAAGTGAAAAAAAAAAGGCTTTTAGAAGTCCCATAGTCTTCTTATGCAACTTCATTTTAATCAGGAGGAAGAAACTTGGAAACAACCCTTCCTGAATGGCCTAAAGTTTGATTTTGATTGTCCTGTGTAGTCAGCATAGATTAATATTTTCTAATAGATATTCTAGGAGAATGTAAGTTTCTTGAGGGTAGGAATCATTTTTTTATCTTTGGGTTCCCAGTACCTAACAAAGAATCTGGTATATAGGAAGTGCTAAATAAATGCTTACTGGCTGAATAAATGAATACATCACAGGGTCCTGGGCCGCATTACCATTGGGGGAAAATTTGAAGCAACAGAAAAGTTTCCAGTTATGAATAACTGAGAGTTATTGGGAAACTCAGTAGCAGGGCAGAGGCACTAAGAAAGAAACCCAAGTAGTCTTGGGGGATGGCAAGAAGTTTACAAGTCAAAACTGGGAATGAGTATAGAAAGATTAATCACTTAGTGAATAAATATTTAGTAAATACTAATGTGATCTGTGCCAAATGCTGTGTATACAAAGAAAGACAAAAGATAGTTTCTGTTTTCAAGATGCTCACTGTCTAGTGGGGAATGGTCAAACAAACTATGTACAGAATAAAATGAAAATAATAAACAGAGAGAGGGCACTAGAAATAAGTGAGATTGGGAAATGCTTCCTGTGGAATGTAGTCTTTTAGCTGAGATTTGAAGGAAGCCAGGGAAACAAGGAGGCATAGATATGAAGGGAGATCTTTCCAGGCATGGGGGACAGTTGCTGAAAATGAAAATGTTACAAGATGGAATGTATTATTCAAGGAGTAGCAATGAAATTAGTATCACAAAATGGCAGAGTACATGGTGGGGTAGAGAGGATGGTCAAGTATGTTTTTAAAGAAAGTTGATATCCAGGCCTGGAGTCAGAAAGACATCCTCTTGAGTTTAAATCTGACCTCAGGTACTAGCTATATGACTCTGGGAAAATTATTTAACTCTATTTGCCTCACTTTCCTCATCTGTAAAATGAGAATGGGAATTAAATGGCAAGCTACTCCAGTATCTTTGCAAGAAAACAAAACCAAACAAAAACAGGGTCACAAAGAATTGGATGTGACTGAAACAACTGAACCACAAATCAATATTGAAGAGTAACTACTTAGTTCTTTAATAGTCTCAGCTGATTTTTTTTTTTACTTTGGCATCTTAAGACTATCTTGGGCTTATATACCTTCCTGGTCAGCTGGTGTAGTTTTAAAAAGATCCAGCCCTTTGGTGGGTCAGTAAGTAGTTCAGTGGATTAAGGACCAGACTTGGAGCCAGGAAGGCCTGATTGTAAATCCTGCCTGTGACCTTAATTAGCAGTTTGACCCTGCACAAGTCACTTAACCCTTCCCAGTCATTTGTAAAAAATGGGTTAATAAAAGCACCTACCTCTTAGGGTCATTGTGAAGATCAAATGAGATAACATATGTAAAGTACTTTGAAAACATAAAAGCATTGCATCAATGCCAAATATTATGTTTCTTGCTGCTGTTTTATATTAAAAAAAAAAGAATGCTAAATATTGGCATTAATGAGGATCTTGAGAGGTCCCAGAATTTTGGTGGGATGGGATGGGTCACCTAGATTACTAGGAAGGGGTAGCCTGGATTTCATGGCCTCCTCTTCCTTGCCACTGAAGATACTTGTTTCTTAAATCACACAAATTGTGTTCTAGAGAAGAGGGAGTTTTAAATCATCAGAGGGAATACCTTTATCTTGCACTGAAGTTATATACCTGAGAAAACCAGGATTTTCAAGGGATAGAACAGACCCCATGGGAATGGCATTACCTCCATCCAGACAACATAGTTCACATGGCCATCCCTTAGAAATTGAGAGCTTGACATTGATAGATCCCATACCACTGGCAGGTCTGGGCTTTCTATTGTCTTAGGGAGCAGATGAATAGGTCCATTGACTGTTACTAGACAAAAATGTTCACAACAGATAAAATTTACTCTGAAAAGTTGCTGCATTTAGCTTGCTGCTGCAAAATGTTGTCTGGATTTTTATCTCTCAAATGTTGGCAAATATTAACTTGTGGAAAGCAAAGAGATGGGCCTGAGCTGCAGGGTCCTCAGTTCCTCATAATTATGGTTCTTAGATATGTTTTAAAAGATTCTCTTTGGTAACAAATAAAGAAAATAACATACTGCCTTTTTCTTTAGGAAAAAAGTTCAATAACTTCTTTTTTTTCCCAGTTGGCCTTGGGGAAAAACCACATGGGAACCATTTAGCAAAGTGCCTGCAATCACTGCAAATCATCTATCAAGATAACTATAAGAATAGTAACTGAAGATCAGACTTGGGGCCTCCATGAATTCTTTTATATATCTACCTGTGGCCTCAGGGTGCTGAGTGGACACCCATCATGTTATAAATGCTTAATTGTTCTGAATTTACTCATCCCTTTAAGAAGCATTTATTAAGTACCCGTTTTTCATCCTTTGTTTTCAAAAAGCAATGTTGTAGTGCCGCAGTTTGGGATTCTGGGGATACAGATAAAAAATCCTGCCTACAAGGAGTTTATGTTCTACTCGACAAAAATATCACGAATGCAGATAAGGAATTACAAAATATATAAAAACATAATTTCAGGGTGTGTGCTAAGAAACTAAAGGAATCATAATAATCTCCAATGAGGAAGAGATGACACTTTCCCTCAAATTAGAAGTGAATTAGGGATTGCAGAGGCAGAGTGGAGAAGGGAGTGTATTCTAAATATTGAGGACAACCTGTGTGAAGTCACAGGTAGGGGAGAGAGTCATGTATTAGGGATATCAAATAAGTCAGTTTGGCTGAAAATGCACAGTGATTTGAGAGCAACATAATTAGTTTAGAAAGGTAGACTAGAGGAGAATTGTAAGGGGCTTTAAATATCAAACAGGGGAGCCTGCATTTTATCCCAGAAACAATTAGGAGACACTGGAGCTTCCTGAGAAGTTGTTGGACCTATTCTTAAAGATATACATTCAGCAGCATGGTGTAGTGGATAAAGAAATGTCTTTGGAGGCAGATGGATTGAAGTGTGTCCTAGGAAATCTACTTACTGTGTGACCCTGAGCAAGTCCTTTAACTTCTCTGCTTCAGGCAATTCTCTGAGATTATAAATTGCAGAGTGATTACTTATTAGCCCTGATAGAAGGACTTCACTGGAAATTCTATTTTCTATTGAAAGCAAATACATGGCTCACTTTGACAATTATGCAGAAGATTGGTTTGGAGAGGAGAGAGAATACAGGTGATGAGACTAATTAAGAGGCTTTTATGAGGTAACCAAGCAAGAGCTGATAAGGGTCTATAGTAGTGGTAGATGTATGAGTAGAGAGGAGAGAGATAAAAGAAGTGTGAGATTGAAATCAACAAATGATATCATAGCTAGCATTTGGCTATTACATGCGTATATCATCTGTACCTATATGCATGTGATGGTATGTGTGTATATATACATATCTGTATATTGTTTGGATATGAGATAGAAGGGAAAGGGAAGACTTGAAGATCACTCTTGGGTTGTAAACATGGTAAATTAGAAAGATGATGTTCTCTATAGAAATATAGAAGTTAAGAAGAGTTGGTGTAGCAGGAAAGCCTATACATTATGTTTTGGTCACACTGAGTTTGAGATGCATATGCAGCATATATCTCTTGTGGCAATGTGTATGCTCCTAGTTTTGTTCTTTGAATGACTGAACCGATGACTGAATATTTCCTTACCCATTTGAGTTGAATATCAGATAGGAAGATAGGAAACATCAGAGTCACAAAAACTAAGGAAGAAACATCCAGGAGCATATCATGGTGACTACTGCCAAGAGGTCCATAAAGATAAGGACTGAGAAGAGGCTATTGGATTTGGCAACTAAAATGTCAATGGGGAGAGCAGTGTTAGTCGAGTGATGAGGTGAGAAGCATTTCAAATGGTTGAAGAATGGGTGGAGGGAAAGTAGAGGTATCAAATATATAGCTTTTTTCCTATGATTTGGAATGTGAAAGAGAGAGATAGGACCATAGCTTGAAGTAATAGTAGGATCAAATGAATATTCTTTTAAAGTGTAGGTCAGACTTGGGTATATTTGTAGACAGCAGGAGATGAACTAGTAGATAGAGACTGAAAACTACAGAGGAAAAAAAAACGGTCAGATTAAGTAGTCAACTCTCTTTGTGGGTCACTATCTAAAACATGTTCAACTAAGAGGAATAATTATCTCTCCAAAGAACTTTGAAATCGATTGAGTGACAAGGGAGACATTGGCAAAGGAGCTCCCAACATGGTGTGCCCACATCAAAGAAGGCACTGTGTTCTGAGTGAAATAGAATTGTAGTGGCTCAAAAGAAACAAGATGCACAAATTTAGATGCATCTCCATTCCAAATATGGACTATTTGTGTCCAATTTGTGGTAGAGTCTTCTGAACTCATATTGATCTGGTCAGCCACAGTTGGAACACATTGTACCTTGGCCCCGACATAGCGATGTCATTCTGGTCCTCTTTGAGAACAAAGGATGACAACCACAATTCATAAACACTAATGGCTCTAGCTTGGACCAATGCCTTCCTAATGATGTGGCCAATACTGTGAAAATGGAAAAACATTTCTGTCTAACTATAGTTGTTTTAATAGTGTGATGTAAACTGGATATATTCTATCCCTAAATTTTACTTTTTTTTTTTTGATGCTAGTCACACTGTTTGGAAAGTACTGGTTTAGAGGACACTATTGCACTATGGACCTAAACAAATTTATCTTGCACATCTTCCTCCAGAGGGTCACAGAGCTCTCAGCAGTAACTGTGAAAATGGCATGACCCATTCCTAATTGTTAATTGAAACACTGAGACTACTGGATAAGCCAGATAAGAGAATTTATATAGTTCTCTTTATTTCTCACTCCATGATGTACATAGAAAACAAAAACTTTAATAACTTTGGCAGTAGATTTTGAATAACTGAATCACATTAGCATAACTGAGCCTTGCATCTCCACTAGGAAGCATGCTGTCTTGCTTTGGAGTCTCTATTATTTTCTCTCTGGTAGAACAGAGCAAAGATGCCAGGCAACATTTCACTGTAATTTGCTGGCTTTCCAAATAGATGAAGAACACACTTAGCAAAAAGGCATATCAAAACCATAAATGGGCTTTGGGGTTCACCAATTGAAATACTGCCCAAAACAGCTGGAAGAAGATGAAGAGGTTGAGTTATATCAAGCAGGATGACAGGCTGACAAAAGATTCCTAACACACTAAAACAGATGATTCTGTAGATTTTCTAACAGATGGACATTCATCTTATATTTTCCTGCGGCCATTGGCAAGTGACTCTAGCTGAACAGTTCAAAACTAAGGTGAAAAATTGTTCTGGTGGAGTTAGGCTTCCTACTTCAGCACTGCTTTATCCCTTCTAAACAATCTTATATTGAGAATGGAGTTCTGCAGAGAGATATTAGGATAATGGAGTCCATCGATATTTGATCTCTTATCATTATTTTGGCATTCTTCATTTGGGCCCTTTAGTATTAGATCCATCATTATGGGAACAGAAATTCTTGCACCTTAAGTCCCACCAGCTCATGAAAATTAGACATGCCCCCGTCTCTGTCTCTATCTCTATATCTCTTTCTATCTTTTATGCACACGCATTCACACATTTTCTCTTATTTTTACCAAAACCTGGAATGCTTTCCTTCTTCAAATTCAGCTATTGACATTGCTGGCTTTTAAGTCCCAACTAAAATCCCATCTTTTACAGAAAGCCTTTTCCAACCCCTCTCAATTCTAATGCCTTCCCTCTGTTAAAAATTTCTGTTTACGCTGCATATAGCTTGCTCTGTATATATTTGTTCCATATTGTTTTCACTATTGGATTGTAAGCTTGAGGGAAGAAACTGTTTTTTGTCTTTTTTTGTGTATCTCCATAACTTAGCATAGTACCTGCCATGTAGTAAGTGCTTAGTAAACATTTATTCTCCTCTCCTCCCCTTCTCTCCCTCCCCACTTTTGTCCCCATTTTCCCCCACTCCCCCTCCCATCTTCCTCCATCTCTTCATCCCTCCCTCTCAAATTTCTGAGGAAGGAATCAGAGCATCCCAAAATCTCACCTACTGGGGATATCAGAGACAGTATAACCAAACACTTTATGTAAACAAATATTTTTACAACACCCTCACTAAGTGGTCGTCCACCTTCTTCTTGAAGTCCTGGGAAACCCAATCTCTCTAGAGGAAGTCCATCCATCTTTGGGCACCTCCTTTGTTTAGGGAGATTTACTTCACCTCAAAGTTGCCTTTACAACCATTTCCTCAAGTTAGGCCTTCAGGAGACAAGCAAAATAATTCTAATTCCTTGTACATGTAATAACCAATTCTTCAAATATTTGGATAGTTACTGCTCTTCCTGCCTCCCTCTTCCCTCTTTGTCTTCTTCTTCCCTTCTTCCTTCTTCTTTCTTTCTTCTTCTCTCTTTTTCTTCCTTCTTTCTTCTCTCTTCTTCTGTCTTCTCTCTTCTTCTTCTTCCTTCTTTTTCTTTCTTCTTCTTCTCAAATATAGAGCTGATCCTCAAAGGGCATGGCCTCATGTCTCCTCACCATCCCAGGTGTCCTCTTTTGGGTACCGAGGATGCACATTTTTGATGTCCTGCCTAAAACTGGAAATTATAGTAAAAAGAGATCCTTTTGTGTTCTCCAGTTTCTTTATCTACATTTCTCCTTCTTGATGTCTTAATAATACTCCATATCTCTAAGAAGAGAGGAGTCCTCTCAGGGAGAGCCTCTAGCCTTCTTAGTACAAGAAAAGGGTGTAAGTGTTAGTCTCCCATTCTTGTCTCACTAGTCAGTGATGTTACAATCCAAGACCCCTTTTCATCAGAGAAATTCAGACATAGACTAGTTGTATTAAACTCAAAGAATGGGAGGGCTACTAAACTGGACACCCTATGGGTGACATATTGCCTGAGAAAATCACATACTAACATTATCTATATTTTATTGTATTTTTATTTGATCAATATCTCCTTATTATATTTTAATCTGGTTCTAGTCATACTTGAGAGTGTTATGGTCTGTGTATGACCAGCATGTTTGACATCTCTGATCTAGGGTATACTCGTTTAATACAAAGAAGGCTGGATTTAGAGGGAGGAAACTGGTTTCAAAGCTTACTTCTGACATTCATTATGTATAAAATAGAGGAAATCTTAGTTGTGTTTACTTGCCTCAGCTAGCTCATATGAGGAAATTTGCATCCCTTGAATTTCTTCAGAAATTCTAGTTGTTATCGTTGCGGTAGGTTGATTTCTCACTTCTATTTCTAAATATTCTCAGGTGAGGATAGAGTATCAGATTATTCTCCTTTATACAAATGTCCGTTAGCTAAAATATATCCTAGGCTGCCAACCTGCTGGTGATTTTACTCATAAATGGATACCCCTTTACTTATAGAATTAGAAGATATGTATAGGCCAATGGGGCCCCACAGTCATATTTAAACTTCTAGGCTACACTGATGAAAAGGAAACCCTATTGTGAGCCAGGACTTAAGCTCCTGACTCTGGAGTGGGCTTATGAATTTTGCACATTAAGGGAAGTAGAGGAAGGTTACATAATAATGCAGGGGCCCTGCGCTTTGGGTCCTAGGGTCCTAGCGGACAAACACACTCTGGACAAGTACAGTCTGGACGCACGGCCAATATACTAGGTAAATTGAGCAAGCTGATACAGCAAGATCTGTGCAGCTGATAATCAGCCATGGGATCTAGGTACAGACTCTTCTTGCACCTGCCCTGGGGTGACTAGACAGACCACTGTTCCCTTAGGCTCTACTGGGAGTCAGAGCTGACCTCTGCCTGAAGCCCACCTCCAGGGCAGCTATCACTAGAGGTGCTGACACAGGGGACTAGGCCAACCTCAGGCGTGCCTCCACCTTTTAATTAACAGAAAACAAGGCATAGTCAGAACTGGCAGTAAAAACGACCAGGAAAAGTATGACATGCTCTTGGGCCCTTGTCCTTCAAGAGGGGCTAGTATGATTATGACTAGAATGACAACCTGATGTGTTTAAAGGGTGCAGAAGAGAAGCTGTCATTAAAATCTGCATTTTAAGTTATACATGATACACCAATTTGGCTAAAATATTCTGGCGTCTGTCACCGCTACTCTAGGTAATTAGATATCTAAGGTAAGAGAACTTAACGCATCAAGAGACAAAGAATTCCTATAGTTTAGAGTTGAGGGAGTATGTCCTTTTATTCAAGTGCAGAGTAAGGGATGGCCTTATCTATATTTGAAGTAGTTATACTATAGTAGTTAACTATAAGATAAGAGTGCAAAAGCACATTTAAATATTGTATCCTGTAGAGTATAATCTCTTGGAGGGCAGACATTTTTTTTTTTATGACCCCCAAGGTCTTTGATAGTTCCTTGGGAATTATAAGTGTTTTGTTTTGTTTTGTTGCTTTTTGGAGGGGGGAGGGCAGGGCAATTGGGGTTAAGTGACTTGCCCAAGGTCATATTAAGTGTTCAGTGTTTGAGGCCGGATTTGAATTCAGGTCCTCCTGACTCCAGTGCCGGTGCTCTATTCACTGCGCCACCTAGCTGCCCCTATAAGTGCTTCTTAAAGAAAGGAAGGAAAGAATAGGGAAATGCTACCTTTACTATTACCCTTTAAAAAATAGCTCTGCCTCAGTGCTTAAAATTTCTACTGTTATACGTTTATTCTTTTTTATTAAAACCTTAGAATTTGGGGGTTCCATTATTAACATTTAAATGTTTCCATCAATCAGTTTGCTTTATGTGCCATGTAATTATGTGCCATGCTTTCTACTAAGCCTTGAGGATTCAAAGGAAGGCAAAAATATAGTCCCTGACCTCAAGGAACTCACATTCTAATGGAAAAAGACAAAGGCTAAATAATACATCAATCCAGTGGCAGCCATCAACAACCTAGGATCAATAACTTAATCAGAGATTAATTAACCAATCACCAAGCTAGGCTTGAAGAGACTTAGGTTGTAAGGCAGAGGGGATGGGAAACAAAGATCTTAGAGCATGAGTTCAGGCCTGGGCTGTACCCTGGTACCAAGAGGCTACTGCCTTCTGAAGCTGCTGAGTGTCTACCTACATCTCTCCCAGAGTAAATCACTTATCTAAAAGAAGCATTTATATACTTATTTAAAAGAGTTGGAAGTGAAAACTAAATAGGTATCCATCAATTGAGGAATAGCTAAACAAATTCTGGTATATTAATGTGATTGCATACTATCAGGGGGCAGTTAGGTGATACAATGGACAGCGTACTGGGCCTGGAGTCAGGAAGATTCCTCTTTGTGAGTTCAAATCTGGTCTCAGACACTTAATAATTGTGTGACCCTGGACAAGTCACTTAACCTTGTTTGCCTCAGTTTCCTCATCTCTAAAATGAGCTGGCAAAGGAAATAACAAACCAGTCCAAGATCTTTGCCAAGGGAACCCCAAACGGGGACACTAAGAGTCAGACATAACTGAAAACAACTGAACAACAACAAAATAACCATCTTACCATTAAAAAAAAGAAAGAGAAAACCACAAAAGGCATAGTTTCAGAGAAATGTGGGAAGACGTGTATGGACTGATCAAGAGTAAAATGAGTAGACACGGGAGAATAATTAAAAGAATAAAAAAAATTTTAAAAACAAGCAACTTTGAAAGATTATACAACTCGGATCAACAAAATGACCAATCACCATTCCAGAGGTCAACTGATGAAGAATGCTAGCCACTTCTTGACAGAAACACAATGACGTATAAATATTGAAAATAAGACATTTATATTTTGGACATGGACCGGGTGGGAATTTATTTTTCTTGACTGTGTATTTGTTAGAAGGATTTCTTTTCTTTATCTTCAGGAAAGGAGGTTTTGTTGTTGTTTAGTCATGTCCAACTCTTCATGACTCCATTTGGGGTTTTCTTGGTAAAGAAACTAGAGTGGTTTTTCATGTCCTCATTTTACGGATGAGAAACCAAGGCAAACAGGGTTAAGTGACTTGCCCAGGGTCACACAGCTAATAAATATCTGAACCCATATTTGACCTCAAGAAGAGGAATCTAAGCTCAGTGCTCTATCTACTGTGCCACCAAACTACCCAAGGAGAAGGAGAATCAATGCTCCTAATTTTTAAAAATAAAATTTAATTTTAAAAAGAAATATTAAAAACAACAAAAAGTAAATATTTAGTGATGATGCTCAGGAATTAAGTTGAGAAATTAGTTACCAAGCATGAAATATTTGTGAACATATTAAAGAGAGGAGAGCCCAATGTAAGTCACTTGGAGCAGCTTTCAGAGCAACTGAGTAAGATCCACTGTTCAAAGCTGGGGCACACATGGTAGCGATTTCCTGCATGAGGGAATCATGTGAAATCTTCAATCATAGCTATAAATTGCATCCTCAGCTTTGCCAGCATTTTCTGCTTTGGCTCTTGTAGATTCCAGTAAGAGACATAGATGAAAGAGCGTAACCATTCAAGGCAACCTGAATCATTTTCTCTGCTTTTGCCAAGGATGATGTGGGAGCTCAATAATTATAAATGTACAACTATTATGGTGACTAGTAACCAAGCCTAAGGAGTCCAACTGTCAGAAGGTGTACAAACCAAGGATGGAACAAACAAGCAAGAAAATTAGTGCTCTAAAGCTCTTCTTGTTCCTGACTGGTGAGAGTTCTCCATAACTAGCCCAGCTCAGACCCATCATGCTCCCTGATTCCCTTTTCATGTCATATAGAATCTTGGGTACTATCCTTGATCATATTCTCCTCCCTCTGTTCTACCTCTAATTCTGGGAATGACAAAACTAACACTAGAAGAATAATGGAAAGAATGCTAGACTTGGAGTCAGGAATACCTGAGACCAAATGCTGGCTTATACACTTACTAGTTGTATGACTGGGCAAATCACTTAACCTCCCATAAATTGGAATTGATTTAGGATGCTGAAAGGCCGCATAAGATCAATATACATATATTCTTTCTTAATATGTAACTGAACTCTTACAGATATATAAGATGAACCATTATTTTGGGGGATGTTTCATTTATAAACTAGAAGTTAGAGACTGAAGCTAGAGGCCTTTGCTAATTGATCGGGTGACCATTGCTAGAATGGTACAATATGAGTATATTTAATGTTGAATCTCTACATTTTGGCTTTTTTTCTATTCCCTAGTATCTAGCACAGTGCTTGAAACAGTGAACACTTCACAAATAACTAAATGGCTGACTGACGTGTATTGAATTTTTCAGCTGTGTTAATATATAGAATGATGAAAAATATGAAGTGGTCCTCAGTCCCATGCAGTGTTTCTCTGCCTCTGCTTAAGTGGTGGTAAAACAGTAGAAAAGGAGACAGAAGAGACTAAGAATGACAGTGTTTATACCATCTATGAAGATTATGTTAGTTGTCACTATACCTGTGAGTTCTTTGTCTTATGACCAATTAATGAACTTAACAATATCAGTCTTGACAATCCCCTAATAAATGAAATCAAAAGATACAGAAAAGTTGATATGATTAACATAGCTGGTCAAAGGATGAGGAAAGAGAGACTACTCACAGTTTCTCCTTGGAAAGTCAAATAAATGAATTTGCAATTGTGTGTGTGTGTGTGTGTGTGTGAGAGAGAGAGAGAGAGAGAGAGAGAGAGGTTTATTTTGTAATTCACCATATCGAAAGCCTCCTGACATTTCATTTTTCTTACACAACCCATGTTTTCCAAGGTATTTTCCCTTACAAAAATGCAAAAAAAATTACATTGAAGTCACTCAGTATTAAAATATATGTGTATTTAATTTGGAATATTGTACTCAGTTCTTTGCAGAATTTCTTTACCCCTTCATGCTTTGCAACAGATGTTAATACATAAGCTTTAATTATTTTCATGGTGGCCTTTTTTGCAAATGTTTATCATGAACACCAAAGTAAAAGATTACCAAAAGTACTATGAAATAATATTTCTTTTGGTTTTGGTCACATGATAAAAACCAATTTCACCAGCTTTCATTTCCAAAGAGAACCTGTGACCTATGTATTCATTGAGCTGCACCATTCTTTTGTCCCCTATATTTCATAAGGAGAATGTCAAGATTGATGTGATTCAGTTCTCCAGGAGTATGTTCATTCATTAGTCACTAGACCAGGATCTCAGATTTTAGAGTACTAACAGTAAAGTTAATATTTATAGTCATACAAAAGTCTATGTCATCTTTAACAAGGTCTGCTCCCCTTTTCTGGCAATCTGCTATTGCCCCTACAAAAACAGAAGGGTGCACAAGATTGAGCTCCATTTTGTATTTGTCATTGATTCATGGATTTCTCTCTCTCTCCCTTGGTAAAGTCATTTAATCTCAAAATTCTTACTAGTATATCTGTATGGGTGAATTCCAAAAGGACACCTGTCTAGCTATCCATTCATCTATTAATAGTTAGCTAGATAGCTTTAAATTCCTTCTGAAACTTTAGACTTTCCTTTATTTCCCTGTGTCTAACTGGATCTCCGATTATCCATGTCTAAGACCATATTCAACATTTTACTCCCTAAAACTGCTTCTTATATTTCTATGTCTTTTAGTGGTCTCACTTTCCTCCAGCTTAAGGCTCTCTTGATTTCTTCCTATCCACCATTCTCCAGTTAAAATGAAATAGGTTTTTGCTTCCATGCCTTTGTTCACATTATCCTTCTACCCATAATACCCACTCCATTTGTAACATGATATTCTGTTTTAAAACTCACCTTCTAGCTCTTCTGTTAAGCCTTCCTGATCCATAATGTTCGCTACAACTAGAAATGGTCTCCTTTAACTCTTCAAAGAACTCTCTTTTACAAATATATCATGTTCCACTTTACATTATGGCAATTAGATGGCACAATGAATAGAATGCTGGGCCTGTAGTCAGAAAGACTCACCTTCCTCTTCTTAAGTCCAAATCTGGCCTAAGACACTTACTAGCAGTGTGACCCTGGGCAAGTCACTGAACCCTATTCACTTCAGTTTCCTTATCCATAAAATAAGATAGAGAAGGAAATGGCAAACCACTCTAGTATCTTTACCAAGAAAACCCCCAAAGAGATAATAAAGAGTTGGGCACTACTGAAATGACTGAACAACACCAAACTTTGTCTTATTATTGGTGTGACTATCTTATCTCTGAATAGACTATAACCTCCTTGATAACAGGAACCATGTCATTTTTCTTTATATGCCTTTTCTTTTTATTTTTTTCTTTATATCCTTTAGCACCTAGGACAGTATCTTGAACATACCAGATATATAATAAATGTGCATTGAATGAATGAATGGATTTATTCATTAATTTGTCTTGTAACTTACGGTTTCATTCCAACCTGCTAGTTCTCTTTGAGCATACTGCTTCCCACCTATGGACTAAATGGACATTTACTATGATATTTTTGCTTTCCTTCATAGAACACCCCAGAAAGATGAGTTTTTCAGTTGATGTGGGAGAAATTCGGAGACAGAAATGGCCTGAAATCACATCACATGAGCAGTTGCTTATCTGACTTTGGTTTCATGGGTCATAACCTTGACCACATTATCTCCCTGATTTTACTCTTGGTCTCTTATTCTCAGCCTATCCTTAAATTATTTTCCTTCTTCCACATTTCCTTTGTGCTCCTTTCTCCTACAATCCTCTCCTTTTTTTAAGGAGTATAAGGAATATTAAGTATATTTTAATATAAGAAAATAGCATCCTCTTTGCCTTTGATTTTTCTTTCACTCGCCTTTACTTTTTCCTGGGCATCTTTTGATTTCCCATTATTTTGCACGAAGCAAAATCAATGAACACCCTCTTCTCATTTGCTCTCTTCACTTTTCTCCTTTTATAGCCTTCTCTTTTCTCACCTCCCCTTACCTAGTCCTCTTCATCATCTTCAGGTTGTTTATAATTCTATTTCTCATTGGATGTAGATAACATCTAAATGCAAATGTCTCCTGAAAATCAGAGTGGTGAAGGACAATGATGCTCTGGAACCAGAAACTGATATTCAGGGCACTTACAAATCAACATGCGCTGCACAAATGCCTAGTAGTAACCCCTAGACAACAGACACTAGCTTATTTTAAATAGTAGAGTGAACTTTCCTTTTTTCTCCCTAACTTTCTGTTTCTTCAAAAATAGAACAAAAGATTCTTGCAGATAACCAGAGAGACTTTTGATTGAACCTTATTATAAAGTGCATGTTCATATTTATACAGAAAAATAAAAGAATGGAATCTATAAGGACATGAAATTAACCTGCAGGGAACAACACATCAGTGAACCAAAGAAAATGAAAATGTATTTGTTCTTCCTCTCCCCACAAAGGGGCAGGGGTAGGCAGGTAAAGCTACCATGAAGGAGATGTTAGATAAACTAAACATATCATATACATACACACACACGTCTAAAGGGGTCCATATTTTATATATGACTGTTTCTTGTTAGAAGGTCTCCAAATGGTGTGGTTTGGGCGGAGTAAGGTTGTAGACCCCTAGGTTTGGAGTGAAACCAAGCAAATAACAATAGGTACCCCTACTCCCAGGACTACAGTGGGATCTTTAGGGATAAGTAGGTGGGAATGTATGTTCCCGATACTTCCGTGGACTCCTTAAAGCTTCTCATGATTTCTCACGTGATTACAGAAGTGGGGAGTCCTGTAAAGCTCACTCTAGCTCCCTTTAGAATCCAAGAAATGCCTCTTCATGCATTATCCTAACTTGGTTTTGGCAGTTGCTGGCTGGCGTGACAGTTCCCACTTCTTTAGACATATGATCTCATTGAGATAGTAAAGGAAGGCCTATCATGCAAATAGATTCTGGACCTGGCAAAGCAAGACAGGCATCCAGGGCACTTAGATATTAGATCTGAAATCTAAGAACCCAAGACCAAGGTTGAATAGAAAATAGAAGTGAAGGCTGACAGGACGTCACAATTGATGACACCCAGTCGCCTGTGGATCCTATAGCTAATAGAGGTCAGGTCAGGAAACAATGACAGGTACATGGGAGAGTCAAAAAGAAGCACCAATACCCCACCCTTAAATGTTGTAAGGTAGACGTGAGAATGGTAATAGTCTCAAGAGCTAAATGGGATGATAGAATTTTAGATCTGGAAGGGACCCCTCAGATTACATCTACTTCAGGGGTTCAAATCTGGCCTTAGACACTTATTAGCTGTGTGACCCTGGGCAAGTCTCTTAACCCCTTTGCAAAGAGGAAAGAAAGAAAAGAAGGAAGTAAAGAGGAAAGGAAGAAAGAAAGAGATATGGTTTTATCATTGGAAATCACATTAGAGAATATACACTATTACCATGTGCTTTGCCACAATACCTTTGTATCTGAGTCAAGGCTCGAACTTCCTCTATGTTTTTATCTCCCGCAATGGCAGGTGTACTCCTTGACAGTAAAGACTGTCTCCATTTTTGTATTTCTATCTTCAGCATTTAACATAGTGATTTGAACATAGCAATTACTTAATAAATGCTTTTCTATTCTTTTAAATGGCTCTTATCAATCAATCAATAACCATTTATTAAGCACCTTCTATGTGCCAGACACTAAAGAACAGATCAGACACAAGGAGGATGCCAGATTGGAATGGCTCATGTTTATTGGCAGTCACATCAAGTCTCCTGCCCAGCTTGCTTGCTGATGTAAGAGATATTGTTTGTTTGCTTGTATGTTTTGTGTTTTGAGATTGCTTCTCTTCCTATCTTATGGGTGGCTAGGTGGCATGGTAGATAGAACGCTGAGCTTGTAATCAGGAAGACTCATTTTTAAGAGTTCAAATCTGGCCTGGGACACTTATTAACTGTGTGACCCAGTTAACCTTGTTTGTCTCAGTTCCTCATTTGTAAAATGAGCTGGAGAAGGAAATGGCAAATCACTCCATTATTTTTGCCAAAAAAAAAAAAAAGCCCCAAATGAGGTCACATAGAGTCAGGCATGACTGAAACAACTGAACAGCAACATCTCCCGTCCCAATACTGATCTGCTGATCAGTTTTAACCTGCTTAGATTTTTCTGACCTGGCCAGTTTTCCTTCCTTGAGCAGCAGCTCCCCAGCTCCCTGATCGATGTTAGCCTTTACTGCAGCTTAGAACTCCTGAACTCAAGTGATCCACCAGCCTTACCTTCCCCTTGTAGACAGTATTGTAGGATAATACCAATACTCAGGGTATTAAGATATGAATTTATAACTAGAATTCTGGATTCCTGGGACAGTTGGTCATTATAAACAAATAAGAGGAGGGGAAGGGAGAGATAAAGGCAATGACTGTATGAGACCAGCAGTCTACAAATCACTAGATATGAGGGCTCCTTCAGTGGGGTGTTTTCCTGGGAACCAACTAGAAAACACTTATGGGACATCATCCTTGAGAGCAAAAAGACTCTGAGGGGAACGGTATCTCCTTCTGGCTACATAGGACTACACATGAGCATTTCCTTATCTTTCCCCCAGCGCCTGACTGAAACAGAGACAGAAGGAAGAGTAGGAACATCAGGAATGGAGGTTGGATATGACCTATAGGATATAAGAAACAAGAACAGGGGTGATGAGGAAGACACAGGAGAAATCAGAAAAGGGGGCCAAGGAAACCACTAAGATTAACATATTGCTGCAGGAGGAAGTTGGGTTGTGGTGCTGACCCACATTCTTGCAATGCTTCCTTTTGGGGCATGTGCTAGCCAAGTCACCTGAAGTTTCTTAAGAGAAAAGTAGGGTTGCATTATCTGTGCAGCACAATGCCAGTTGTATTGAATGCTACTTTGCAATGGGTTACTTTTGACTACTCTCTTACTTTCCATGAGAAATAATCTGATTTGCCCTTACACACATTTAAGTGCCTACTATGTATAAGAATCTATTGGGCAATAGAGGCAATGAGGCAGAGAGGTTTATGGAAAAAAAAAAAAAAGCTCAGAGTGGCATGGATAATTTAGCCCAAATTTAGCCCAGCTGTGGTCCCATTTTGAAATCACTTAACTAACCTAAAGCATGTAGAAAGTCTGAAAGCTTGGGATAAAATCATTGTTCTTCCTTTGATTGGGAAGTATGACATTGGGCAAGGTATTTCTTTCTAGTCTTCAGTTTCTTAATCTATCCAATTAGGAGGCTGAACTAGATATCTCTAATGTGCCTTCTAGTTCTAGTATTCTGTGACTCTCTCAATTTAAGTCAGCAATCTTTTATTAATCACCTACTGTGTACACTGTGCTAGGCCCTGGGTGTTATATCATTCAGTCATTAGACAAAATAATGTCCACCTTCCTTACAAAAATGGTTGTAAATCCTATAGATCCTTCAAAGATATGGTGTATATATTCATATGCATTAAAATATTGCTTTGTTTCTCATCTGTTTAAAGGCTTAGAACAGCAACAGTTCTGTTCCATTGAAGCTCATCTCTTTTCTGGGAACCAGGCTAAAACACTTTTGGCTTACAAAATACTTTGCTCTTTATTTCTATGTCCTTAGGGAAAGATGGTCAAACATTGCTTGATATCTTGGATGCATCTGGACTCTTAACATTCATCTCAGAGCATTAGTAGGCTCAGGGACAGTTAGTTGCTGGGGGAAAGAAAAGGAAATACCCATTTGGAGTTCTATGCATTGATCAATAGATATGGTTCCCCTCAGAGTCTTTATGTTCCCAAGGAGGATGTCCCATAAGTGTTTTCTATCAGGTTCCTTAGAGAACACCCACTGAAGGAATTCTAACCTTAGGAAACTAATTAGACAATAGACCCCTGGATGATTCTGTGCCCTAGGGAAGTTTTCCATCTAGCTTGTAAAAAAAAAAATCACTATCTCCCAAGATGTATTCAGAGGCTTCCTGGACCAAATTAGTCAAATCAATACCACATAGGTCCCAGAACCTCTATGAAACTCCTCAGGCATGGCAGGGGCCCTTTTATCTAAATTTATGTTTCCCCTAATATCTTAGCACAATTGTTTGTATACAGAAGAGCTTAATAAATTCTGGTTGATTTTGATCTTAAACCCAGATATTCAGTTTTGTGTTCTTTCAGTCAATAAAGATTGACTAATTTCTATGTACCTTCTATGTACCATGAACAGTGCTAGCTGCTGGGAGTATTAAGAAAAAAATAACCATCCTTTTCCCCAAGGAGATTATAATCTATTGAGGGAAACAACATATACACATATAAATATATACAAGGCAATAATAGGGTAACTTGGGGGAGGGGAGTAACTAGCATCGGGGGGGGGGGGGGAGAATGAAGACATGAATTGGAAGAAACTACTAATGTACTGGGCAGTTCCAGGAATGCCCCAGGTAAGCCTTCCTCCCCCACTATGCTTTTGAAAAAGTATGAATTACCCCAGATAAGTTATCCTCGTTCTCGAGTCTTCATTGGCCCACTGATGAGGCCTTTGTTCTGCTATTAACTCAAGTTCAGCACTAATTCACTAACCTGAACTAACCTCTTGGCTTTGGTCTTTAAAAGAGATGCTATTGTTGGACAGGGAAATTCAATGAATTCCATATAAATGCGGAAATTATTCCTGAGAAGGAAATCTCACTCCAGGGAATCATAGGACTCCCCAGGAGACACAGAACTGGTGATAGATGGAGAGACAAACCAATGAAAAGTTAAAGATGTGAAAGAGAGAAAAAAGATTTATCACTAAGGGAGATGTAGAAGAAAAGGAGCCATTATGACACAGACAAAAAAGGGAAGAAAGATTAGCACAGCAAAGACAGATGGTTTGAAGGAACCACCATTACCTTGTCCCCAATGGGGCCTTTTCCAACATGGTACTCTAGAGTAATGCTATTAGGACCGAAGGATTATGTAGTTTTCTGGTGTTGAAGCATGTTTACCGAGTAAGATTATTGCCTAATTCCCCAGAAACCCTGAATTCCTTTTCTCTGTTGGTGGTAGAAATAATACTTGGGGAAGTAGTTAACTTCAGGAACTTTTCTGGAGGAGGAAAAATCTATTATGGGGAGAATTGTTCTGCCTACTAATGGACATAGGTACAAGTTTTTTGTCTCTGCTGTCAAATTCACCAAACCTATTCTATATTTCATGTTTTGTTAGACTGAGTGTTTGCATGGGAATTAGGAGTCCTTTGAGATGCAAATAAAATTCTGATGTTCCCAGGAGAAAAACTGAGTAGGGGCAATTTTAGTCAAAGAAATGTGTGAGACTTACCAAATAGAATCATCTAGGTCCTGTGAGTCTACAGTTGTGATTCTGAAGCGCTTATTATAATAACAAAATTTATTTTTCAAAATATCCTAGAATGTTATACCTCTAACTCTATCTGCCCTTCACCAGAAACCCAAGTTTCCTAGATGAGAAAATACTCAGTCTTTGGTTCAGTAAATCAAATACCAAAACAAGATTACATGCCTTATAAGAAGAGATATATTTCAGAAGGAGGGGCAACCAGAGCCCAGGGTCAGAGGACAAAAGGAAATTCAGAATAACTAACATTTCCAAGTCAAATCATAGGGAACGAATGAACAAGTCAATGAAAAAAAGCATTTGTTAATCTTTTTGCTAGGTGCCAAGCACTCTATTGATGGCTGTAGATAAAAATACCAAAGGAAAGATGGTCCCTTTCCTCAAATAGCTTCCATTCTGAAAATGGGACATAGCACATAGGAACAGAGAGAGCTGAGAGGGGTATTTTGGTTTGGAAAATTACATGGAGGGGAGTGAAGCACTATGAGAGTAGAACCCACATTGTTTCCAGAAGAAATTCCAAATTGATTTGATTATGGATCCCCAAATGGAAAGTTAGTGAGAACATGGTTTAGGAGAGAAATGAAGCGTGACTAGGGCTATTAAACTAGGTATACTGACTGAGGCAACCCCCAATGAGGACAGTGAGGCCATATAGCTGGAGTTCCATGAACCAAAGGGTTAAATCCTTGGGGCCAGAGTTTCTGGTCTGGGTGGCTAGGTGGCTCATAAGAAGATGGTTACAGGGTTTGAATGCAGTAGTTTTGGCAAATTTCATAGACAAAGTTTTCCTTTGCCCTTCTTTCAATAAGCAATGGAAATCCACAGACCACGAATGGCCAGGATTTCAAAATATCACAGAATATTAGAGAGAGAGAAGGGGGCTTAGAAATCATGTATCAGACTCCCCCATTCTACAGATGAGCAAACTGAGGCCCAGAGGAACTTGCTCAAGATTCTGAAGCTAACAAGTGACAAAATTGGGACTCAAACCTACTCTGAAGTCCAAATCCATTTTTTTCAATTATATCATAGTGACTTAAAAACACTCTTTACCAGAGGAATTGAGGAAGGTTCTGGCAAGTCTTTCCCATTTCTTTACCCTTAAATTCATATAAAATTTTCAGAAGCCCCTGAACTTCCTGAGTATTTTTTTTATTAAGAACAATAAGCTATTATAGCAAGAATTTTCATAGAGAACAGCTTTTGCTAACAAAGAGAAATTGTGTATGGTTCCTAGGAAAGTTTGAACTTTGAATGCATTTTCCCATATAAGCATTATGATAAAAGGTGGCTAGGCTTTGTAATCTATTGCAGTATTGTTAAACTCCATTGTGGGTTAAATGAGCTTTTGAGGGCTGAACTTGGAGTCTAACCACTATTTATAACATTTTTTTTCCTCATGGCAAAATGTATTCTGTACTTCAACCAAACAACATATGAAATGCGTTTGTAAGCTTGGAATTGTATGGATTTGGGGCTTTGCATTTGTAATGGTTGTGGAAGACTCCCACAGAGCATGCCCACCACCCAACCAAACTCACCTGTTTAAAATGATAAGCAAAATACATACAATGACACCTCACTTAGCAGGTGATCAATAAAGCAGTAAATTCAATGATGAGCAACATAGCCAAGAACCTAAATAGATGGTTTTTAAAGAGTCCCTAAAAAACTAAAATACATTCTAGGAAATTCATGCACTTAATTCAAAGAAGAAACCCCCCAGGTCCTTATTCAGAACCAGTTTATTTCAATTTTAGACATACTACTAATACATCCCAGTAGATCTAAAGCTGAGAAGTAAAATGTTGCTGTAGATAAACACACTGAAAGCAGCAATAAGGGACAGCAGGACGTTGAGAGGAAACAAAACACTGTGAAAACCAGACATTACATTAAAAAAAAAAAAGTCGAACAGCCTGAGGCCATTCAGTGTAGGGGCAAACAACCCTGTGGACTCCATTAGCCTCTGTTGGCCCCACTGAATTAGAGAAGAGTACAAAAAAGAATGACTGTGACCTTGACCAGGAGTCATCAAAGAAAAGCTCAATTATGTCTGGTTTCCTCCATTTATGAAGACAAGTGTGTAATCTATTTTAGAAAAAATTTCAATCAAAAAGTAGCTAAAATTAACCAAGTTATGGTGCTTAGAGGAGTAAGCTTCAGTAATCTGGAGAATTCACTTATGTGAAACAACTTAGTCCCTAAAGATGCTTGATCAATGAGGCATTCGTGTACATGCATATAAAGACAATTAATAAAAGCCACAAGTTGAGCATTTTTCTAAGCAGTAACTTCATTTTTAATTACTCAACAAAATGATAAACTTTCCTTAGCAGTTTTCAGTCTTTCTTCAAGACTTCAATACTTAACTATTTACAAATGGAGGTACAATAGCCTGCTTTTATGTGACACCAGGTTCCTATCAGAATTTAATTCTAAGACCAGTCCACTCCAGACCTGTATCTCTTTTCTCAGAGCCTCAAGACACAATTAGGAATATTTTAACTTAACTACATGCTAGGGATAAAGAGAATAGCATTTATGATAGCATTTTAAAGTTTGCAAAGTGCTTTACAAACATTATCCCATTTGATAATGTAATAACTCAGTGATGTTGGTACTGTCGTAATTCTCAGTTTACATACAAGGAAATTGAGGCTGAGAAAGGTTAAGTGACTTGGCCAGGGTCACACAGTTCGTGAGAGTCTGAAGCAGGACTCAAACTCAGGATTTTTGAGCTTGATCCATGTTACAATCTAGCTGTTTAAGGGATAGGTCCAGGGGGTAGTATTGAGAAGAAAGACCACAGAGTAGATGAGACAAGTAGCCATTTCTAAGAAACACAAAAATAAGTTTCGGAAGGTCTAAGGTGATGTAATTGTTGTGATACTTTGGATGTCAAGAAGGGACGAAGATGTAACTGTGGCTTGCCTTTTTATTCAATGCTACTTAGGATGTGAGGTGTGTGCGCCCTGCCTCAGTGACAATAGCAAAGGCAACACCCAGAATTTTCTTCGGAGCCCTGTAATCAGGAGAGATGTGTCAAGGCAAAATGTGGCCAAATGAAATAAGTTTTTGAAAAGACACACTACATATAGACTTGCCTATGCAATAATCCATTTTTACCTCAGTCTTTAAGGTACATAATAGTTATTTATATTGCCATTTAAGGTTTGTGAAGTACTTTACACACATTATTGCATCCAAACCTCATAACTACTCTGTGAGATATAAGTACTGCCATTATGATACCCATTTTACGGATGAGGAAAGCAAGACCCAGTACCTTAAGTGATTTGCCTATGGGCATGGATTCAATAAATACTGGAGGTGGGATTTCAATTTGGGACATGCTGGCTCCAAGTTCAATACATCACTGTCACAGACGTTGGGAACACCTGGGTTCACCTCCCACCTCTGAAACTAGTTGTGTGACCTCAGACAAATCATTTCACCTTTCTTTGCCTTCAATTATAAAACACAGGTGACAATAATGACCAGATCTACATCACAGACTTGTTGTAAGGCTTGTGTGATAATATGTGATGTTATGATATCAGGCAAATTATATGACGAATAAAGATCACTTGTTGCAGCTATGGTGATGTTGGTCATGATGATATGGAGGATGTTGAGCATGAACACATTGTCCAAGCGGCTCTGCCTCACTAAGTAGCCCAGAGAGGTGTGATAGTAATGGCAATTAAAGATTCCCCTGTATTGGCTTGGTTTTCAAATTGATTGTGTTAAAACCCAGAGTTTGTTAATCCCACCTGTGGGATGGGCTTGTTGATGTGAAAAAGAAAGTCCTGAACTGGGAGGAGCTGGTGAGGTAGATTTGGAGAGACACTAGAGAGAGGCGGAAGATCTTTTTGGAAGCAGCACCTCGTGGAGAGAGAGAGACTAAGAGAATTGCTGGTGGCCGCTTTGAATTGCCCTGGACTTTTGAGACCTGCCCCCTGAGCTGCCAAGGACTGAGGAGACATGGCTGTTTTGCTGGTACTTTGTCTGTCTGTTTTGATGTTATTTTGCCAGATTTGTCCACTGGTGAAAGACAGTCCTTTTGTTGAAGAAGTCCTGGAACCTGGCTGTTCGCTAAGAAGCCCTGAGACTGTCCTGCAGACAGAGAGTGAATACTGTCCACTGGTGAGGGACAGTGCTGTTGTTGCAGGGTTCTGGAGACTGTCCTGCAGACAGAATGAATACTGTCCACTGGTGAAGGACAGTGCTGTTGTTGCAGGGTTCTGGAGACTGTCCTGCAGACAGAATGAATACTGTCCACTGGTGAAGGACAGTGCTGTTGTTGCAGGGGTCTGGGAGCCTTTCTGTTGGTTCAGAAGCCCTGAAGAAGGATTTTCTTGTTGTATGTTTACAGAAATCCTGGGAGAGGGCTTTGCTAATGTGTTCAGGGGTTCTAGGACTGTTCTATAGACAGAGGATAAATTCATGAAGGGACTGGCAATGTATCTTGTGGCTTTGCTAAGCCTTGTCTCCCCAGGAACTAAGATTGCTGAGAACTTGCCTAGTGTCAAGATGAAGAAAAGACCTCCATTTGGGTATTAAGTGCTGTGTTTAAACTTGATGTAACTCTGGGGTAGATTCAATTGTGATCCAGGGGTGGGGAACTTTTGACCTTATGTTTGGAAACTAATCTCCATTTGAGAAGAGGGGCTTTGTGGTGGACTTAATTAAGGTATAGCCTAGGGGTGGAGAAGTATTTAGAACTGGGACTTTGTAATTGATTGAATGATTGGAAGGTCCTGGGGTGGGGTAGTACTTGGAGATTATTTAATCACACTTAGTAAATGCTGTATTTTGAATGATGTCATGTTTTGATCTTCTCTGTTCTTGGTTTGTCACTGAATAAAATAGAGAGCACCTATGCTGGTATTTTGAACCTGGGAAGTTGCCTTTGCTTGGCATTATATTACATTATGGCGTAGACGGCAAGGAGTACAAAGCATAGTGCCTCTATTTGTTCCAGGATCCATGGCCATTTAGATTGAGATTGTAAGGCCAAGGTAGGTAGTCTGGGTTTCATTCTCCTCATTGTATAGACGAAGAAACAGAGGCTCAGAGAGGTTAGATGACTTGGCTGGGAGCCATACAATAAGCAATAGAAATGGAAATAGAATCTATCTTCTGACTCTAAGACGAAAGTTTTTTCAACTACACATTGTCTTGTATAGCCTGTCCAGAGACAACTAAGTGGTCCAATGGATAGAGTCAGGGGTCTGGAGTCAGGAAGACCTGAGTTCAAATCCAGACTTAGATCCTTATTAGCTGAGTCAGCATTTTAACCTCAGTTTTCTCAATTATAAAGTGGGGATAATAGTATCTATCTCCCAGGGGTGTTGTGAAGATCTAATTAGATAATATTCATAAATCATTTAGCATAGAACCTAGTTTATAGTAGGTACTTAATGAATCCTCCCTTCCTCCTTCTTTTCCTCTCTCATTTATTTCTTTTCTTTCCCATTAAAGTGACTTTAGACTTGAGAGTTATATGGGCTATGAGGTCTTATTCAATGTGACCTGGAAATATGGGATCCTATTTTTTTTTAAACCTCAATATATTTTAGTGTGGTTCTCAGTGTCATAAAATACAGAACAACATTGACTGTATAGCAATTCCTCCCAACTTGTGTTAAGTAGTCCCACATTAGTAATTCTCTATTACACATATTGCCTTAATTGAGTAATAAAACCATGACGGGAGTGTACTTCTAGGCTATTATTGCACATCTTGGGTGGTCCTATAAGGCAGAGGCTTAAGGCCAAGTGGTTTTAATCACCTGAGAAGCACAGCTACCCTGGAGAAATTTATTAAGTGTTTTTATTTTTATTCATCAGAATCATTAAATAGAAGGGAAACCATTGGAGCTATGTGTTTTCTAGGTATAATACTGTGGAGTATTATGGCCTAACAAGGTGTTGGTGAAGCCCTTCCTGTTAACTTTTACCCTCAGGACCTGACTATAGTGACTGATTTATTACAGGATTGATACCATTAGCAGAATGATAGAATCTTAGAGTTCAGAGGGGCCTCAGTGTACATCTTGCCCAACCCATACCTGGAATAGGAATCCCTGAAAAGATATTTTTTAACAAGCAGTCATTCATCCTTTTGGCGACAATATGTAAAGGGGAAGCATTCTACTCCCTAAAGCAGCCTATTTTACTTTTCAATGTCTCTGATAGGAGACTTTTCTTTTCATCAATCCAAAATATGCCTCTGTAACTTCCACCCATTGTTCCTTGTTCTAGTGCAGGGGTGGGGAACCTGTGGCCTTCTAAATCCTTAAGGGCAGCCTTTTGACTGAATCCAATTTTTTATAGAACAAATTCATTCTGTAAAATTTGGATTCAGTCAAAAAGTTGCACAAGGATTTAGAAGGCCACATGTGGCATTAAGGTCACTCCTATTCTAACCTCTTGGGCCAATCAGACCAAGGCTAATCCTTCTTCATTGTACCAGCCATTCTTATAGGATTATAACATGCTTTTTTGTTCATGTTCCATTACCAATCATTACTTTTATTTATAGATGTGGTTTTTTAAAAAATTCAGTTGGCCAATGTGTTCTCTGTTCCTCTACTGATCTGATTAGTCAATCATGTTCTTTCTTTCTTCATCAGAATCATTCATATTTGTTTCATTAGACTTTCATTCTGGAGAGTTTCTAATCCACCTTTCCCTGCCTTCTACCAATATTAATTTTAGGACAAAGATTCTGCCTCTATTCTTCCACTAAATCTTTTGAAATCTACTATCCTCATACACAGGGTCTATGTCAGACTATGTCCAAATTTCCAATTCATCTCTGTCACAGATGACACAAATTCTGAAATGGACTGCTCCCCACCCCATTCCTTCTCCAGAGTTCCTTCATTTCTATTTTAACATTGAGTTCCTCTCATTGGTCAAAATCGCTTCTAGAGTAACAGTTTACTAAGGCAGGAGGGAACTGTTTCTCCATTCCTCAGGGGGCCTGGACCTGACTTCTCCAACCTCAATTCAATCCTCTAATTTTGATTGATGTTCCACTGGCAAAATATGACCAGGAGGGGTGGGAGTGAGGATCTAATAGAGGTCTATTTCTCAGAAACCACTACAGGATAAAGAAAACATCAGGAAGAAAAAAACTGCTCAGAATTGTGACTTCATATTGCAGTTCATAGAGTTGAACAATTTTAAAGGAGTTGCCCATTTAACCAAATAATATCTCGGGTATACTTGAGGTCAGGTCTCATTGGGCCAATTCATGCTATTCCTTTTATAACATATGTAGCTGTGATTCTCTCTGCACCTGGCACTTCCCAGGTAAGAGTCATTCTCCTTTCCAACCTGATCTTCAAAGGCTTCCCCACCACTTTTCAAGGAGCCTGTTAACTCTAAATCTCTTCTCTTCCCCAGCCAATTCCTAATATATTTTTAGGGCGGACAGTGGAAAGTGCTGCCCAGCAGCTTGGGAATAGCAGTACTTTTGACCCCATCGCAAAGCTTCTCTCTAACTGACACATTAGATCACAGAAAGAGTGAAATTTTTTGTCCCTTCAGGAGGCCATTCATTCTCCTTTTCAGTTGTTAGCAGGTGTTGCCGAATGGATTCACACTCTCTGGGGAGACGAGTTGAGCATCAATGTCAGGGTAAGAGATTTGTTTTGGGTTAACAGTGATAAGTTGACACCTACACATACTTCACTGCCATTCCCATAATGTCCTGGCAATGCCAGGTCTGTCAAAGACATTGATAGGAACTTGGTAGGGGATGAATGGAGAAACAGTCCTTATATATTTTCTATGCTCTGAGGACTTTTGTAGTTTGGTGATATCATAATGCAGAGGCAATTTTCATGCTAACATTGAAAAGAAAAAAATATTTTCTGCTCGTTCTTAGTCTCCTTAGGGTTTTGTGCCAATGATGCCAGCCCAATTTTAACTGATTTGGACTTGCAGAGCCTACCCACTGCTGCTATTTCTCACTCCCCTGCTACTGATTGCTCCAAACTGCTTCACTGGGTCTTTAAGGAGTCCCTTCTGTTCTCATTTCAGTTCTTTCTGACTGTTTCCTTGGTATCCTAGTTTGGGGAATTATATGAGGAGGGGAGGAAGCAGCTTTGTTGATTATGCTTTGTGCTCTATTTGGAGGAAATCAAATGACCAAAGTATAAATTTGATTGTGAACAGTCTTGAATTTTTTTCTAGTGTTGGCATGAAATTTGCCTTGGTGTTATGATGTTACAGAGTTATAAAGGCAACTGCAAACCCCCAGAACCACTAAACAGCAACAATTCATCAAGAAAAAATTGCATGAAACAATCCAAAAGATTTCAATGAAATCTGCAAATGTGGTTATAACAAAAGCACCCTTTCCATGCATGTTAGGAATAAATCCCTATAAAAACTAACAGTCTTGGAAAGAGAACCCCAAATTCAGTTGGTAATTGGATTCCTCCTAAAAACTCAATGGTTTCCAAATACGGTTTTTCAGTCCTCAAACTCTTGAGTTTTCATTATTCATATTGAAAAAGTAGGAAGCTGAGGAGGTATTATTATCTTTGCAAACAGACTCTAGAAGCATCAAAGCATGGCAAAGTTTATAGATTTCATCAGGGGTGCATGTTGTTGAATGGCTCAGATTTGAAAAGCCATATTTAATCTAAGGAATTGTGTGTCCTAATAGAGTGATGCCCTTGAAGTTAGGAACATTTAGGCTCATTCCCTTCTCTGACACCACTTTTGTGACCCTTTACAACCCATGAAGCCTCTAGGAACCTCAGACAACTCCCAGAGGACTTTTCCACTAAGTCATAGGAAGGTTGCAGTCAGCATAAATGGAAGGAATTCCTCACAGTGACAAAAACAAACATTTAATGTGTAAGCAGGTGGAAAAAAAGAGGTCAAACTGTGATGTGTTGCTCAGGGAAAGGGGATGAGGAAACCTTAATGTTTCTCAGAATTACACAGGCAGCATAGTAGTCACTATTTTCATAGAACAGCCTTTTAGAATTATGTAGCCGTCAAGATGGTTGCTATTTTGCAGAGAATAGAGGGGCTGCTGATATGAGAGTAAAAGAGTCTTCTTACTAGGGAAAAGTGGCAGGGAAAGGAAGAAACATTTAAATAGTGCTTACTATGTGCCAAGCACTGCACTAAATATATATATTTTTTACAAATATTATCTCATTTAATCCTCAAACAACCCTGCAAGATAGTGTTGTTATTATCCCAATTTTGATGTTGAAGGGACTAAGGCAAACAGAGATTAAGTCACTTGTCCAGAGTCACACAGCTAGTAAGCCTCTGAGGATGGATTTGTAATTAGGTCTTCCTGACTTCAAGGTCCAGGGCTGTAGCCACCATGCCACCCTGCTCCCTAAAATGTATCTTAATTTCTTCTCTTTTTGAGGAATTTGCCTAAAAGGGGTGAGGGGGTGGGGAATTTATTTCAGGCAAAAGGTATTAATAAATTGTAAAAGGTATCTCTGACTGTCAGTTAGGGGATGGTTAGGGGAAAGCAGTTCAACTCAGGTCAGAGTCAAGAAGAACTTGAAAATGTAAAGAAACTCAGAGAAGAATAACAGAATTGTAAGAAGTAATAGGGACTGAACTGATTCAGAGATAGGCTTCTGTGCTTCTTAATGCAGTCTGGCTAAGTAGAATGATACTTAATAGCCTCTGGATAAGAAGACTACAGGAAATTTGATAGATATTGAAAGATTGTGGAGGGCAAGCATCCTCTGCCAGGGACAGATTTAGTACGGCACCTCCAATAACCCTAAAGATGAGTTGTGAGTATTGCTGAAGATAACACTTCAGATGGGGATTCTAGATTTAGATGAAATTATGGTAGTTTCTCTTTTGCAATGGAGACATGTATTAATTAACCCATCCAGAGGGTAATGGATGTAGCTAAAGAAGTTAGTAAAAAGCTATAAGTATTGCATCCTTGGTGATTTTTTTTTATAAGGAATTAGTTGGTCTCGAATACGGCCAAGTAGAACAGAGAGCAATGCTTGACAGACAGCAGTACCAGGAGTAACGGGAGCTGGTCCAATAGAGAGCAGCTCAGTAATATTAATATAAAACATCAGCAGCTTTGCAGCTATGAGTTGATTTTTCATACACATGCCCTCTTTATACATTTTCCGTGAATATGTAGTACCTTATGTGTATAGATGGCCTGTTCCTCTTAGGTAGAATGCCTACACAATTCCTATGAAGAACTATATGAATAGTAATATTAACAAAGTAATAATAACAAAATTATTTTTTTAAATTTATACAAATAAAATCAGATTTAAATATTTGGGGAAATATTAATTGTTTATAAGTAAACAAGGCCAATAGAATAAAAATGACAATTTTACCTAAACTAATTTATATATTCAATGCCATCCCAATTAAATTACCAGATAATTATTTTACTTAATTAGAAAAAAATAACAATGAAATTCATTTGGAAGGACAAAAAGTAAAGAATATCAAAGGAACTAATGAAAAAAATGTAAAGGAAGGAGATTTAGCAGTACCAGATATTAATCTACAGTATTACACAGTGATTATCTAAATTATCTGATACTGGCTAAGAAATATAAAGGTAGGTGGAACAGAGTAGACCTACAATTAATAGTAACAAATGAATATAGTAACCTTGTATTTAGGATAAGACTTCATTTTTTGGCAAAAAATTTTGGGAAAAAAGTCTGTCAGAAAAGACCAAAATACTTTTTTTTTTTAAAGCAATTGGGGTTAAGTAACTTGCTCAAGGTTACACAGCCAGTTATTATTTTTGTGTGGGTGCCAAGTATCTGAGGCCAGAACCAATCTCAGGTCTCCCGACCTGGGGGCTGACGCTCTTACTCACTGCACCATCTGGCCACCCCTAAGACCAAAATCTTATACCATTTATCAAGATGAGGTTAAAATACAAAGAAAGGAAATGTTGGATGTTGGCAGGGATGTCGAAAACTGGTATACTGATGCATTGATGGTATATTTGTGAACTGATCTAACCATTCTGAAGCGCAATTTGGGACTATGTCCCAAGAATTGTAAAACTATGCCTACCCTTTTCTTTATGATTATAATACTTTATTAAGATGGCAAGTCACACTATAATTGTATAGTGGTTATACAATACTGATCCAAATATAGACTGAAGTGATTTTTTTTCAGAATTAATTAGTTAATTTTTAGTTTTCAATATTCATTTGTATAAGATTTTGAGCTCCACATTTTCTCCGCATCTCTTCTCTACCCCCACCCCAGGATGGCAATCATACTGATTACTCCTTTTCCCAGTCTGCCCTCTCATATATCCCTTCCCTTACCCCCTTACCCCTTCTTTTCTTGTAAGGCAAGATAGATTTCTATACCCCATTGCCTGTATATCTTATTCCTGGTTACATGTAACAACAATTTTTATTTTTAACATTTGTTTTTAAAACTTTGAGTTCCAGTTTTCTCCCTTCTTCCCTCCTTATCTACCCCCACTCAGAAGAAAAGGAATTCAATATGGGCTATACATGTGCAGCCATGCAAAACATTTCCATAGTAATCATGTTCTGAAAGACTAACTATATTTCCCTCTATCCTATCCCACTCTCCATTTATTCTATTTTCTCTTTTGACCCTGTCCCTTTTCAAACATATTTTCTTCTGGCTACCCCTTACCCCAATCTGCCTACCCTTCTATCATACCCACCCTCTTATCACTTTCCTCCCTACTTTCCTATAGGATAAGATACTCAATTGAGTGTGTATGTTATTCCCTCCTTAAGTCAAATCCAATGAGAGTAAAGTTGACTCATTTCCTTTCACCTCCCTGCTCTTCCTCTCCATTGTCATAGCTTTCTCTTGCCTCTTTTATATGAGATATTTTACCCTGTTTTATCTCTCCCTTTCTCCTTCTCTCTCCTCTTAATTTTTTAATTATTCCTCTCTCACCTCTTAATTTTATTTTTTAGATATCATCTCTTCATATTCAACTCACCCTGTGCTCTCTATGTATACATGCACACACATATATACCATGCCTATCCATTGATCTGGCAATGCCACTGCTAGACCTATATCCCAAAGATATCCAAAAAAGGGAAAAGAACCTATTTGTCCAAAAATATTTATACCAGCTCTTTTAGTGATGTCTAAGAATTGGAAATCAAAGGGATGCCCATCAAATGGGAAATAGCTGTGTGGTTTATGATTGTAATGTAATATGATCACCCTATAAGAAATGACAAGCAGGGTGATTTCATAAAAATGTGAAAAGACTTACATGAACTGAGGCATAGTGAAGTGAACAGAACCAGGAGAATGCTGTACACAGTAACAGCAATATTGTTTAATGAAGATTTGTGAATGGCTTAGCTATTCTCAGCAATATAATGTTCCAATCCCAAAGGACTAATGAAGAAGTATACTATCTGCCTTCAGAGAAATACCTGATATTGTTTGAATATAGACTGGAGGGTACCATTTTTCATTTTCTTTCTTTCATTTTTTCCCTTATGTTTGAATCTTCTTGTACAAAATGACTAACATGGAAATGTTTCACACAATTGGACATGTACAGCCTATATCTGATTACTTACCCCCTCAGGGAGGGGGGAAGGTAGGGAGAGAAGGAGGGATAGAATTTGGAATTCAAAACTTTAAAAAAATGTAAAAAATCATTTTGACATGTAATTGTGATGGCAACATCTACACACAACATATATATATATATTTATATATACATACACACATTTGTATATATAGATAATCAAAATGGATATATGAACTAGACATAAAGAAAGATATCATAATAAAATCTGAAGAATATGGAACATATTACCTATGAAGACTTATGGATAGGTGAATAATTTATGAATAAACAAGAGAGAGCAGTGCAAAGTTTCACTCTTTTCATTAAATGTGTATACATGGAAAAGGGAGCTCAAAATTTATGAAGGAAATGTTATCTTATTACTTTGCATTTGCATTTCTTTTTAATTAAAACCCTTATAAATTAAGTATACTTTTTGTGTTATTGGTAAAAAATTAAAATAAGATGCATTCATTGGAGCTTGTCAACTATAGTTTGGAGAATGAGCATTACCTACAAACAAGTTAGAACCTGGAAAAGCTTACAGGAGATCCAGAGTGAGGGGACTTAAAAGCACTATAAGTACAAGGGAATAATGTTTATTTGAATAAAAATGTTGCATACACACATCAGAAGATGGGCATATAGCCAAATAAGGCTGAATTAATTCATTTGCCCCCACCTACTCAAGTGTACCTCTGAAAATCTTTCCACTGTTTGGTACATCAGTTCTTCTACTTGTAACCTGAAAATGCCTTCTTAGAAATTTGACTATTTATGATTTCATGCCATCCCTTCATCCTTAGGAATCACTGAGGAGAAATATTTTATTTTTTTCTGCTATTGCCAAGACACATTTCAAATCCCAAATTCTCTTTATTACTAGGAGAGTTTGGCAAGAAGGGAGGAGGAAATGGTTGAGGAAGTGGTAATTTTAGTTATATATAAGATCTGAACAGAGCTAAGCATGTGAAGTGTATTCATATAGTGATCTTCTGCATATGTATATTTTGTGTGCTTCTGGATCGAAACTCATTACCAATGGGAAGGTGTCTCTATAGAGCAAACAAATGTGACAAAACTACCAGAGAGCATAAACTACTGGAAAGAGAAAAGCAATAAAAAACATAAGCAAAAAGCTTTATAAATAAATTGGGCAGTAATACAATCTTAATTTTTAAAAATAAGAAAACCTGTCCCAATTATAATGAATGCATCTGGAGTGAGCTGTGGAAGACAGCCACAAGGACTGGAACCATGAACATATGCAAATTGACAAACAACATTTGTCAAATATAAATAAACCTTGTGAGTTTCAACTTCAGGACAGAAAGGAGTTGGAATCCAAAGTCATTAGATCAGAGGTGTCAAACACGTTTCCACATGTGGCCCAGAACATTCCTGAGTGCAGTCCGAATCAACTTAAAATGCAGTTTTTAATCTGATTATAATGTGTTCATATAATAATGAATGAATGGAAACATATACAGTTTTCTAAGGCAATGTGTGACTTGTAGAGATCCTAATACATGGTTTAGTAGCCTCCACGACTATTTGACAGCACTGATCTAGGCCAAGCCCTACTTGGAGGGTAAATCCATTCTAACAAAGCCGTTTTAATTTTTTGAATTCACACAATATGGAACATTGCTAGGATGTCTTGCCAAGGTCACAGAATCATAGAATATCCTGGAAGGGACCAAATTGATCATGTTGTCCAAATCCCTGTTTTAACAGAGGGGAAACTGCAAAGAGATTAAGTGACTTGGCTCAGATCTCATGACTCATTAATGAAGGAACCAGGTTCAGAATCCAAGTCTCCTGACTCCAGCCCAGTGATCTCTCACCACATAGAAAGCCTCTTGAGGCTTTAATGAGTAGATCAAGATAATGTGAAATGAATATGAATTATTTTCATATAAATGGATGTTTCTAAAATGCTTTAAAACTACGAGTTCTTTTTTAGTATTTTAGAGAATTATGAGCCAGAAGGAACCCTGCAGATGATATAGTCCAATCCTTTCCATTTCAGGGGATGAAATTGAAACATAGAGAAGCTGATAGCAAGTAGGAGAGTAGGGAATTGAACGCAGGTCTTCCGACTCCAAATCCCATGAGTCATCACATATGTTTAGCTAAAATGCATTCATCTATAATGCAAAAGAATTTAGCATTCTGAGGCCATAAAATAAGGTTTGGATTTTAAAGCCCATATTTAATATAAGAATCTATGTGGCATAAGGGATAGAGAACATGGAGATTTTAGTTAATTCAATTTAGTTAATTCAATCTCTCCTATTCACACTTACTAGCTATGTGACCCCAGGAAAGTTATTTATCCTTGCAAAGAAAGGCTCAGCCCCTGTAGGTTGATCACTGTTAGAAATTATTTGTCCATAACAGTCCACAAAACAACAATAGCAAAAAAAGTACAAAATGGCCCTAGCCTTTCTTTTCTTTTTCCAATGACAATGGTAATGGCAGAAAATGAGTCTGTACAGCTAAGAATCAGCTTTTAGACCATCTGCCTAAGTTATACTAAGACAGTAAGAGGAAATTCTTCCAGGATGTTCAATGTAGGCCCTTCTCAAGAGACATGGGAGAAACGGCATAAATGACATAGAAATAGTTGAGTCCTACAGGATAAGAAGGTATAAATGTTCTCTATATCATTGAAAGAGATATCTTTGAAGTCCTAGTTCCATTGAAGTATAAAGGTAAACAATAGATCAACCCTTATGTAATTATTACAAATCTTACCAAGGGTGGGGAACCTGCAGCCTTGAGGTCACATGTATCCCTCTAGGTTCTCAAGTGTAGCTCTTTGACTGAATCCAAACTTTACAGAAGAAATCTCCTTAATAAAATGATTTCTTCTGTAAAATGTGGACTCAGTCCAAAGACCACACCTAAGGACCTAGAAGGCAACATGTGGCCTCAAACCCGCATGTTCCCCATGATGGTAATGGAGTCTAAATGGCTGTAAATCCTGGAACACCACTCTCTCTGAAGAATTAAAAGTACATATTATCCAGATGGCAATAAAGGGACCCAAGATAGGTTTAAGCAGGCTGCAGTATATGTCAAAGAACTACAAAGAATCAAAGGAAAGGATGAAATCAAAGAAATGTATGCTAGAAACATAAGTTGGATGGGTCATTCATTGATGGATGGCAGGAGACCCAATACCATGTACTCTATTGGTACCCTCAAAATGTCAGGAGAAAGGGGGAGAAGACCCTCATCACATTAATGAATCCTCTGTGGGAAACTTAGGAGAGGAGTTAGGCAAAAATCACACAGGGTGTTCAAAAATTTGCACAGGATATTTTCTCCAGTGCAGATCACAAGCCATGCCTTCTTAACAATTCATAAGAATAGTTTGTGATCTTTACCGGAGGAAACATCTATATTATTGACCCTATAGTTCCACTTGAATATTATTAAGTGTCCAGATACATACCCATTCAAAAGTCCTTCTTTGTCTGAAATTTCACTCTCAGTGGTAGACTCAGATAAAAGATGTCATTTTCAGGAGACAACAGAGGAATCTTTCCCATTAATATATTAAAGATGCATCACCAATCAGGGAATAAGATGGTCCAAGTGAGGGAAAAATAGTAGACTACTTATTAATTTAGACCACAGTGAGAACTTCAAATTGAAACCATCTTTTAGTTGGAGCACTGAGACAAATGACCTCCCTTGCTGAGCTTAGGGATGAAATTTTGTAATGAATTATACCCCACTATAAATTTCATTTGCTCTAAGGTGCATAGTGATTTGCTATAACAATCATCCATTTGCAGGACATCTGAGTTAAAAACAAACAAACAAAAAACATAATTGCTTTTGTCATTGTATGAGTAGCACTAGAATGATGTGGGGTATTTTCAACCCAAACTAGCTTTTGTACCTACCTGTTCAAAAGTGCAAGCCAGTCCTGATATGTGTCTTGTGGCAATTCTCCTATAAAGAGGGTTTTTCATTGTCCCTAGTGAAGAATACACCAATTCCTAAATCTCCAAGGGGAATTCATGTTGACTGTGTTTTATGGACAAAACAACAACAGAAAACAAAGATAAATTACTTAGGGCAGGTAATATGTTGCTTATTTTCTATGGTGATTTAAAATGAAACAAAACAACTATCACTTCCCTCCCAGTCAGTACCATATAAGGTAAATTAAGAACCTGGGTCCAAATTATTATCCTATGCAAATTGGAAATCCCCCATGGAATTTCTCAAGATGGGAATCTAAGGTTGCTGATTCTTTCAAGCTCGCCCAAGAAAGGAACTCTCTCCTAAGATTCGGATGCCTCTTTGTCCATCCATCTTTAAAATGCCTATGGAATGATTCTGTTGTACCTTCAGAAATGAAATTCATAGGCATGGATTTTCTCACAAGGCAACTTTATATACAAAGATGAGAATAGCAGAAAGGTCATTTCCAAAGAAAGTGACATTTATTCTGCATTCACTGAAAAGCCAAGAGTTTTCTCATTCACCCATACCAACTGAGCCCTGCTGTCTCCTTCGGAAGAGGTGAAAGAGATTTTTCTTCTATCTGCTCTTTCATCTACCGTTCAGGCTCAAGACCTATTCAGGCAAAATGGTTTCTTTCAAGGGTGAGCCTGCTGGTCTCATCACAGCCTGTTTTTGTCTTTGCTTCAAGCTTGTTTGCTAGATTTTATTTACTTCATTTAAGACCAGTAAGCAAATGCCCTGCCTCTCCTGAAATTTCCAAATTAGTTTCATACGGATGTTACCCTCCACTGCCTTCAGTTATAGGGTGATGCATTAGCTATGCATATTGTTTATATGCATGTGAAGCAGATCTTTTTGTAAGACAGGCAGCCAACCCTCAGTGATTGGTGCTAATGGAGGGCAAGGATAAGGTAGGTAAATGAAATCCATAAATAATGCCCAAATCTCATTTTAGCCAAGATTTTGGATCTCCTCCCAACATCATCTTTCCCTAGTAACAAAAGAGATTGATTGAAGGATTGCCTCTTTTCCCAACTCACCCCCAGCTGCTAGTTCCTCCCCCTCTGAGATTAACTCCCATTTACTCTGTAGACATCTTGCATTCATCTAGTTATTTATATGTAGTCCTTTCCTTTAAAATATAAGTTCCTTGAAGACAAGTACTTTTCTTGAAGGCAAATACCTTTTTTTGTATCCCTAACACTTAGCACAGTGCTAAACTCACATGCTTTCCCTTTGACTTGCTAATTGACTTTCCCCAGCCCCTTTTCCTTCAACCTTTGGGAAATGGTTCCAAAGATCAGGAAAATGGTCAAAAGGGAACTCAGGGGAGGGGTAAGGAAAATGTACAATTTCTGTATTATTTAGGTTCATTTAATTAGTTTTAAATTCACTAGATAACACCTATTGCCTTATTTCAAGGCAAAACTGAAATTAAACTACCATATTGTAGTGTTTGTTATTTGTTTTCCATCTACTTTTAGAGAGTGTATAATAAAAGCCTGGTGTAAGCCTTGGAATACTTCCTTAAATTCTTCCTCTTCCTACTCTTTAAGTTTGTGATATAATGGAAAGAACACTGGTTCTAGGCCCAGCTTGAACCAACTGTTGCATGTTCAACAAATCAACTTACTTATTTTTGAGAGTAATAGCATGGAGTACTAAAGAGATCTCTGATCTTAAAGCCAGGAAAGACCTGTGTTCAAGTCTGTGTTCAAGACTTATACTATCGATGTAACCCTAAGTGAGTCACTTAACCTTTAACAACTTTAGGCAACTCTCTTAAGACTTAGTTGCAAAGCAGGTGAGAGCTGTAGCAGTAGAGGGACTTTGAATATCTGGGAATTCTCTATCACCAATGAATTTATAGTGTCCTTAATTTTGTAACATTTCCTGAGAGACTTAGTGTCTCCCACAAAGGCCTCATTTCTCAAATACATAGATAGATAAATGGTCAAAGGATATAAAAAGGAAGTTTTTAGATGAAGAAATCAAAGCTATGTATAGTCATATGTATATCCAATAAATTTCTAATTCTTTGCCACCACAAAAAGAATTGCTATAAATACTTTTGTACTTAATAGGTCATTTTCATTTTCCTTTTTAAAACTCTTTGGGATGCCCATGAAATGGGAATGGCTGAACAAGTCATGGTATATGATTGCAATGTAATACTATTGTGCTGTAAGAAATGACAAACAAGATTGTTTCAGAAAAAAAAAAAACTTGGAAAGACTTACATGAGCAGATTGAAGTGATCAGAACCAAGAGAACATGGTACACAATAACAGCAAGATTGTATGATGACCAATTGTGAATGACTTAGCTTTTCTCAACAGTACAAATGTCAAAGGCAATTCCAAAGGACTCATGATAAAAAATGCTATTCACCTCTAGACAAAATATGGATGCAAATTGAATCATACCATTTTACACATTGTTTATTTTTGTGTATTTGTGTCTTTCTTTAGGTTATGATTAATATGGAAATATGTTTTTTGTAATTGCACATGTTTAAGTCTATATCCAACTGCCTGCTGTCTTAGGGAGGATGTAGAGGAATTTGAAACTCAAAATTTTAAAAATGAATGAAAATAAGAGTCTTACGATATCTTTTAAAGTCTCTTTTAGTTCTAAGAGTCTAAAGTTCTTATGTTCTCATTTTAAAGGGACTTTCTTCTCCCCCTTTAGCTTCTATGACCAGTAAATGAGTCTTATAAATGGGCCAGTTAAGAACCAAGAAGTAGAATCACAGAATTAGTGGATCTTAGGAATCATCTCACTCAGGGGTTCTTAACTTTTTTTTTTTTTTTGCCATGGACCTCTTTGGGAGTCTGGTGAAGCCTAAAGACCCCTTCTCAGAAGAACATTTTTAAATCATTGAAGAAAATGCTAAAATTCAGTTAGAATTAAGAAAAATAAAGATTCCATTTTTCCACCCAGGTTCCTAGATTTTTTTGATATTTGTCTTCTTCTTGAGGGGTCTGAAGAGCCTAGATTAAGAATCACTGATTTAGACTATCTCCTTCATAATGCAGGAACCCCATCTTTGACATCCCCACCATATCATCTTGAATCTTCTGTATAAATACTAATAATGATAGAGACCACATTGCTTTTAGAGTCAAAACATTCCATTGTGGGAACTTCTTTCCATTACTTTAAATAGAAATCTGACACCACTTCTAACTTAAAATTTACTGGTCCTAATTTCTTGAATTCCTCTTTCCCGATGTAAACATGTTGCCAAGGGACCTTTTCCCTAAAGGCTCAAGTCTAATTCCCTTTCCTAATTGCCTGGGTGCAGATCTAGATCCTAGAATAAAGTTTCCTCTTTAGGTGAATGTGGGGAGGATTTATTTCCCCAGGTGAGTTTTCATCAGGCATTTGCTGACACACACTTAATTCATCCCTCCTCCCCATCTTTAAAATCTACAAAAATACAAATGTGAACAAGCTATGGGTACCTATTAGCTTTTAAATTTTATACAGTGTTCTTATAGTTCTGTAAGTATGTATATGATATATGTTCACATATTTTGTTTTTGTATCTTTCTACATTAATATGATTTGGGATAAAAGACTGTAGAGGAAAGGGAATCACATTGTAAATCTTTTCAGGTAGAAAATAGGGGCTTTCAATGAGCACCTCATGAAGGGCACTGGGTCCCAGCTGTTCTTGGGTTCCCCTTCCTAATACCCATGGAGCTTTCAAGCCACCCTCTGACCATGGACTTCAGAGAGTTCTCTATTATCTGGGAACAAAATCATGTGTATCTTAGAGGAGAGATTCTTCAACTGAGGACACCTAAAGCATTACCATTATTTTCTATACCCGGGCTTCTCAAACATGATCTTCAAATTGGAGGGTCAAGTCTCGGAACTGGACAGTAATATATAAGCAGACCTGACTCATCAAAAACTCTACCTTCTAGTCAATTCCCTAGTCTAAGAGGACTGAACCAAGCACAGTCAGGCCACTGGAGATACCTGGATAGGATATAAAGGTATGGCATCTTCCCCACCTGGCTGCTTTTCTGTGAGTGGCTATCCAGAAATTAGCCTCTGAGACAATAGTTACATCCTTCTTAAGGCCATAAGCTCACTTTTGGCTCAATATTTTTCTCATATATACTCTCTCATACATATTTATCTGAGTGGTTGCTAGTCCTAAAATCCATAAGCAAGCGTAATTCTATTTCCTTTTTCTTAAGTAGCCCACCTAAACCTTGATTTTCCAACTCAAATTGCACTAAACTACTTCATAGGTAATTCAACTGTTCCCTACAGCTCTATTGAGTTCCTTTAACTATTGTCCTTACAGCATGACAGTGAAGTTGTTTAGAAGGCATCTGGTGGCACCTCAAGAGAAGAACCTAAGAGATATGAGGGGCTTGGGTTGACCAGTGGTTAAGTAGAAAGGATCAAGGTGAGGGGGAGACAGAGGAGATGCTCCTTACTCAGAAAGAGTAGGAAGTCCATTAAGACAAGGGCCATATTAATGTTAATCTTAACATTCTGGTTCTCCTCCTACTCTAGTCTGTTGATAGTACGTATGTATCCAATCCATAAGCATTTACCAACCACCTATTATATGTTAAACCTTAGGGATGGAAAGACAAAAATGCTTAATAACTATGTTGAAAGGAGTTTGAAGAGATGTCATTGGCATGACATCAGGATATTCTGTAGGAAGGGTAAATGGGACAACAGTCAGAAGGTTAACAGTCACATAAGTGTAGTCAGGTAAGCAGGTGTGCTACTGCTGTGCTCAGTGCTATTTGAGGTCAATGACAACTGCTTGAAACTCTTAGGGGGTTTCACTGAGAATTTAAACTATTTCATTGGGCTCCCAGATGCTTCTGGTTAGATCTGTGGCACAAATGGCTTGCCCCAGTACAAAAGGGATCGTGCCTTGTGAAGGGCCTTAGATTTTGTTAGAAGTAGATCTTCAGTTATCTCATACCAGATGGATGGGGTGGGGTGTCTTTAGGGCAGGTGAGTAGCTCCCCAAGAATCTGACCCCACTCAGTTTCCTAAAGTCTCCCATTATTGAGTTTATGTTCCAATTGGGGCCTTGAGGCAGGCAGCATGCCCTGGTGCCAAGATCCTTTTATTTAACTCAAAATATTCCCTTCTAGGATGCCAGCAACCCACATAAATACAGGTACAAAAGTGCCTACCCAAGCCCTGTTGTTGTTTTTTAATCTGTCATTATGGATTATCTGGGTAACTTTTCTCCTTCCTAGGGAATAGTGAAAGAAGAACTGGTTACTCTTACTTTGCTCACTTGTGAATGATTCCTTTTTATTCATATATTCCAAGGAAATAGTTCTATCCCAGAAACTTTCAGCTCAGTTTAGAAATGGACAAGTTTAAAAGAAACAGTGAGACCATGTTGTTCAAAGGGGAGCAAAATTTCAGCTGTTGAAATAACAAACATTGAAATAATCACAGAATTAGCACCAATCATTATATTACCTTCTAGACATGAACCTTGCTGGAGCTACTTTCAACTTCTTTATATTTTAAGACCTGTAAATGTCAGAGCTCACTAATTTCTTTGGCTTTCAATAAATGCCAGTGACTTTGAGAATTGCTCTCTTTTTTCCTCTTATCTGGCAAAAGTGCAAGTTTAAAGGGTATCCAAGAGCATAGGAATTGCAAAGATGACCCATTCTCTCCTCACTGGAAAATGGAGGGTACTGGAGTCAATCAGTCACTTATTCTGTGATATTTTTGAATACCTCTTGTGTATAGATCATTTAACTAGGTGCTAGATAGAGGGACAAAAGGAGAAAGAAGATCTCTTCCTTTTCATTAAGAACTTACTAATAAGAGTAGAAAAATAGACACACAGTAACAGTAGTTGGAACCACTGGGGAATAAGGCACACCATGGAATTAACTTCTCCAGGTAACTGAAACTTACCTTTATTAAGTACCAAATATTTATTTCAACTGCCTTGATAGTCATCTTTCTGACATACATCTTGCATATTTTCCTACCTTCTGTTTTGTACTGGCAAGAGTCTAGTCATAGCATGTGGGAGAAAACAAGCACCTTTGTTGAGATCTGCCAAGGTGAGTGTGGTAACTAGTCCTTTCTACCTTCAAGATCAACTGCGCTCCCCTTTGCATGGATGTAACACCATGCTCGTGCCCATATATTATTGCCTTCTCTTTAATTGAATTATACCTACAAGGATACACATTCTATACCTAGGTGGTCCAAACAAAAGTTTGATGTGATTGCTTTTGGCCCCCAGTGCATGCCAGTTCAGTTTCCCAGAGTGCAAATCTCCCTGCCTATACAAACATATGTTGATATACAATCCCATGTTCATGAACAGAGAAGCAGTGCAAGTCTAATTGCCATTTTCTATCATTTTATATGCCTTTGGGGAGAGGGTCTAGCTCAAATCTTAACCTCTGCTATTGACTTTCGAACATATGAATTGGTGAGGGAGATAATCAAGTATTATCTCTCGGTCCCTGATTCTGAGGCTTGGATTTTCAGATATTTTTGCTTTGTAACTGTAGCAGCAAGCACCCCAAGCGCGTCCTCAGGGTTTGCCGCCCATACAGGTTCTTGGATCTGCTTTGTTAAAGGAAAGCAACTCAAAATGGGTTAACAAGCTTACTTTAATCAGTCAGACATATATCGTTTACCTTGTTCAGGGGAAAAAGGTCAGCACCCCAAACTTCAAAATATACAGACAGAATTATCAAGACATTAACAGATCAAGTAGACAGCTTTCCAAACTGTCCAACCATTACATCCATACCCAGTCAACATCTGGGTTTCCACATCTGGGTTTTTCAAAGCCGGGGGACTCTCAACAACGGCTTCCCAGAATTCAGATCAAATCACAGAACACTTCTCAAAGTGAGTCCCAAAACAAAGCTACACATCAGGGCTTATATAGCCTTCTCCTGGCTCAGAGAATGTAACAACCTTATTGACTCACTGGCCAAATCAAGAAGTATCTACTGAAAAACAAACCTCCCTCCCCAGGCTTCAGGTGCATTTTAGCCTAGGGGCAGGGAAGATCTTCCAAATTTGCATTCCCATTACAGTAACTGCTTATAACCTTGGCTGCAGGGTGGCCCTTCGGCAGGTCACTTAGGCTGGAATGACTTTAGCCAAACTTATGTTCTTATAAAATACAATGGGGCCCTTTCAGAAATAGGTCAGTAATACCGCCAAACAACTAAAGATCAAAAAACTTTGATCGTCTAAACATGTTCCTTTTATTGAGGGAAAGAAAGGGAAGGGGTTGGGGATGAGTGATGCAGCAGCAGGTGGGAATCTGCTGAATGTAGATTTGCATTGTAGTTTCATCAGACAGCAAAGTTTTCTTAAAATGGAAGGAAGAGGAAAGGGCTTATATAAACACTATAAAGAAGGGGGAGGAATTTATTTTTAATTGAAGTGTCCATCTGTAGTTATGGGCAAGCTACTCAAACTTTCCATCCATCAGTCAATAAATATGTATTTTTTAAAGCACCTACCATGTCCCAGCCTCTAGAGATGCAAGTATCAAGAAAGAAACGAAAAGTCAGAGCTGATTTAATAACTACCCTTTGAACCTTAATCAACCAACAGAGCACACATCCTTTATTAGTTTATACAGAGAATGTTTGAGCAACCCATAGTATAATGAAGAAAGGTTAGTAGTCTTGGAGTTACAAATATTTAAGATTTACTATATTTGTATATTAAAGCTTACATATGAGATACACACATGTATATGTGTTTGTGTGTATACTAATACATACTACATATACACACATATATGTATGTGTACAGTATGTATATATGCACACATATGCATATACATGCATATGGGGGGGTATCTTCAATAGATTAAACCTGCACTCAGACTTTTGGGATACCCTGTATGTTTGTATCATGACTCTTACTAGCTACGTAACCCTAGCAAGTCAATATGCTGCTGTGAGTTTGTGTTGCTTTTTTAATCTCTAAATTGCATGACATAATATTTAAACTATCTATCTAATAGGAATATTGTGAAGAAAATATTTCAAATGCGAAATTACTGTATGAATATTACAATTATTGTGAACATACTGTGTTCAGGTACAGTGATGGATAGGGAATGGGTTTGTGAATTATTTAAAGCAGGGATTCTTAGCCTGGGGGTGGGGGTGAGGGTATGAATCCTTTTTTAAAATTCATTTTTATTTTGCTTTGTCTTGCAAATTATTTTCCTTCTCTCTTCCCCTCCCCCATCCGTTGAGAAGGCAAGAATTTTGATCAATATATTTCAGTGTAATTGACTTCTCTTATAATGCTAGGTATTTGATTTTATGAATGTAAAAACATGATTCTGAGAAGGGATCTACTGATCTCATGAGACTGCCAAGGAGTCCATGGCACAAAGAAAAGGCAAAGAATTCCAGGTGTAAAGCAGTTTATTCTATGCTCAATGGACTGACTTCTGTGCTTCTGTGGTTCTTTGTTGTGAGGGTTGTATAGTTGTTCAGTCATGTCCTACTCTTTGTGACCCCATTTGGGGTTTTCTTGGCAGAGATACTGGAGTGATTTGCCATTTCCTTCTCCAGCTCATTTTACAGATGAGGAAACTGAGGCAAACAGGGTTAAATGACGTGCCTAGGATCACAGAACTAGTAAGTGCTGAGACCAGATTTGAGCTCAAGAAGATAAGTCTTCCTAACTCTAGGCCTTGCATGCTATCCACCACCCCATCAAGCTTCCCCTCTGAGGTTCTTACATATGCTTTTTTTTCACTATTTGTTTTCCTCTTTCTTATCTTATGCCATCAGATATCACTTCTGGATGCTGTCAGGGTGCTGACCTCTAGTTATAACTTTTCCCTCCTCTGGGATAGGAAACTAGATCACTGAATTCCCTAGAATTGTATGTTAAGTAAGAGTAAATGAACTCTCAGAACTTGACAGATCCTTCTATAAGTAAACTTGGTAAACTTTCCTGCATGGCTTATGAAACATTTACTCTGAGGCTCAGTCTACTCTCCTATCCCCCCCCCCCCATTTTCCCTTTTCTTAATCCCAAGATTTTAAAATGTTACAAAGAGTTGAGAATTCAAGATAAATTCCTGCTTAGATGAGTGATATATTTTGCTTTTGAGGGTACTGGACATAGAAAAACATATGCAAATGTGTATTTACATATAGAAATACACACATATACATGTATCCATGTATACCCATGGATACATGTATGTACATGGATATAGTTTGCTTTTTATGTTTAGTATATGTAATATGCATAGATGTTGCTAAACACATGATAATATTTGTGCATAAATGAGAACCATGGACAAAGGTAGAAGGAAAGGCTTCTGAAGAGACTAGGGTCCTGGGTATGATTAGAAAATCTTTAGGGGAAGTGTGGGTTCACAGCAGAAGACTGGTGACAAAAGGTAGCATGAAAAAGTAAAGGTGATGGGGGAGGGAGACTGTCAGGATAAGTCAGGAAGCTTCTAAACATGCTATTAGATTGAAGGCCCTAATTATGCCATGAAAAATAAACTGACTTCATAGAGCCAACACTGACTTTTACTTGGAAGGGTGAGGGAAATGAAGAGGAATAGGCATGAGTTTGGGCTAGGGAGGCCTATGGCTTTCTCCTCTCTTTGTTGCTAGAGTCATAATTAGGCTGGGACCACTGGCACTGGAATTTAGAGGCACATAGGAAGCACTTTCAGTCCTTAAATAGCACAGAAACAACTGAGATTAGCAGTTAGGTAGCAAAAATAATTAGCTAAAATAAGAAGCTACCAAGATAGCAGCATCCTCCCGTGGCAGCACACCCTCCACCCCCAAACCTCAGGGAATCTCCTTCTGGGCCTAGTCCAGTCGCATTCGCCATCTTCTCTTCTCTGGCAGGAGCCTCCTAATCACTGGCCCTATGGTGAGACAGGTGCTCCTTTTCTCCCCACCCCAAACAATTGAGTGGATGTTTAATTTCATTCCACTAACCCCAGGTACACAAATCACTGGTTCTAGCTCTGTCCCCTGCTTGTTTGCCTGGTGGCCAATTCATTTTACCTCTCTACTCTTATATTGCTTCATTGCAAAAATGAAGATATTGGAGATTATACTTTGTAGCACTGATGAAATTGGGCATATCATGCCTTGTGCTGCTGCTATGGAAGAAGCAATATGTTAAGACTGAGAGTCTTTATGGGACAAGGTGTGAGAACACATGGTCTATACCCTGGGTCAATTACATCTTCTCCTTGTGGACATGACAGCTTCACTTTTCTGAGTTTCAGCATTCCAGCTACAGTGAATAACACCTGCCTTCTCACTCACATGGTGCAGTAGTGATTAATGAGGTTAGGTTTGAAAGGGCTTTGAGTTCCTTGGAAAGAAGGTCCCGTGTAGATATATTGTAGGAAGAATGGATTCTTAGCATCAGATAAAACACCTAATTTTCCTGAGTCAATGTGGTAGCTCCCTGGGAAATTCTATAATGAATAACAACTACCTTCTAACTCTTGCAGCATTGTGACACACGCTGGTGTTTTGTAGATGAGAGAATTTTAATGTCACCATTGTGCCAACATTCCTTTGTTCCCCGTCAGACAATGGTGACTCCATTCATTGATCAATTAAAATGGGTGCAGTTACTTGGATAGCATTTTGCAGCATAAGTTGCTTTCCATCCATATCACTGTGGCTTGTGTATAGTTATTCCAAATTTGTAAAAATAAAAGAAAACAGAAAGTTCCCACAACTGAAAGTGAGGGAGCAGAATTGGTCCTTCAGGTACAAATGGCTCATTAGTATATCAGTACTTACCTTCATCACATATCCCCGACGCTTTCCTTCCATTTCACAGCAGGCCCTATGTTGTTCTCCTATCCCTCCAGGAATTCAATCTGTTAGAAGTTAGCAAAAATGATTTATTTTGATTTTGTGTTTCAGACTTCTGTCTTATGGGCAACTCCAACTTAGTATAGTGATTTAAAGGTAATTCGCCACTTTAGATGTATAAGTCATGTGTGTGTGTGTGTGTGTGTGTGTGTGTGTGTGTGTGTGTGATTTACAGCCATCCATGATGGCTAACAGAGTTTTCTATTTGTCCATCAACAAATGGGAATCTTGCTTCCATTGTGACCCATTGAATTTAAAGATACACCATGGCCTGAGAGAATTCCACCTCTATCTTCCAGAGAGAAATTGATAATCTCTTGTTCTCTATGTTCTTTGTAACTGCATTTCATGCTTAATGCTTCCTTAACCCATTTCTTTCCTTATTCACTGGACAAATGTTTATTAAATACCTAATACATGTAAGAAACTTGGGTACTATAAATACAAAAATAAAACCAAGAGTCTCTGAACTAACATTCTCCCAGTGGGGGAAGAGGAACAGAAGGGAGAGATAAAATATGCTTTGCACCAAGAAAGACAATATCTCTTTAAAGTAGGAACTAGAAAGAAATTTCAGAGAAGGGAGAGAAGTAACTGGTGAAATCAGTAAGAAATGACTTCCTTTCTAAGCATTGAAGGGAGCTGTGATCAATAGTGGTTAAGAAAGAACAGCATTCTAGGCATGAAAAGGACTGATATAAAGGTGTGGACATGGGAGATGAAATATATAGGTCAGAGAATGCAAGTAGACATGACTGACTAAAATATGAAGTGCATGAAATGGAGTAACAACAAATAAACCTGGAAATATAGATTGTAGTCAACTTATGGAGGGCTTTAAAAACCAAATTAAAAAAAATATGTATTTTATTCTTTGGTTTGATAGGAGTCAGTCTCAGATATAATTATGGAGCAGTAAAAAATTACTTCCAGCTACTCAATTCAGCAAATAATTATTATATCAAAGGCAATTTGGTAGGCACCAGGGAATACAAAAACAATTTGGAATGACGGTTTCTCAAGGACCTTTTTTTGTTCCCCAGGTATGTGTGTGTGGGGGGAGTGAGGTGGCAGTTGAGATAGATATGGGGTATACATGAGAGACCTTTACATCTCCATCATTCTGGGTACTGCCTTCTTATTCATTCCTATGTGCCCACTACTACTTTGTGGCCACCTGACTGCCCCCTGCTTCACCCAAGGTTCTACCATTCCTTGGCAGAGTCCCCATACTCTACAAGATTCTTTTACCTTCCCCTCCCCAGATTTACCTATTTTGTATTTTATTCCCTGAATACCCTGTCTCCTATTCTCTAATTTGGTAAACTCTACCTCCACCCCATTCCCCAATGAGTTTTACATCTTAGTTTACTCCTTTACATTTTAAAGGGGGCCTTATTCAATACCTTAAAACCTAAAGAATAGTGGGGATATTGGAAAGAAGTTTGGACAACAGCTCTTAGGATAGGGGAACCTTTGGCCCTGGAAAAAGTCACACTAAATAGGTGGCCACCCATGGTGTCTAAGCAATCCTATCAATTCTTTAAAGCACAACTCAAATGACAGGTCTTCCTACCATTATTCACCTGTATACCACAACCCCTTCCCCACATTCCCTCCCCCCAGGAAAGAGTAAGTGAGGAAGGAGTGAGCTATCCCTCATTTGTTCCTCATGAGACCTTGTACTTCTCCTGTCACTGAAACTTTGATCAATAATGACGGAAGTAGAAAAGAGTGCTTGAGGCAGATGGAGCAAGCAGGATACAGAATGTGAGACGAGAGATAAGATGCAGGGTGTGACCAGCCAGAAAAGTGATCAGAGAAAACTATGTATTGAAGCCCTCCACTGTGGACTTATCCATATGCTTTCCCAAAGCACTCCCAATTCCAGTATAAGTCTTCCCTCCCCTCTCCTATTCTCTTTGCTTACCTGTATGATAAAGGCACCTCTAGGCTACCTCATATCCCAGGCATTTCAGAACCATGCTTACTCCTCCAATTCTCTTGTCTCCTTTCCCCCTATTCCATAAAATTATATTTAAATTGAACACCTAGCATCAGTAACTGCCTTTGACTCCTACAGGAAGAAGGGCCATTTTATTCTGTTGTAGGTGTAGGGCCTGCCAATTATGCTCTGATTGCCATGTAGAATAGTGCTTTTGGGGGCTCTGCCTCATGGGGAGCAGGCTTGCTTGGGTGCATTAACCCTATAAAGGCCTTGCTTCAACTTGGAGACTGTCCAAGGACAATAAGACCCGCACATCTATTCTTCATCATTTCAGGTGGCACCCTGACATTCTTGGGGTGCACCCTTAATGCACCAATTAGATCTGTGATTTCTTTGGTGTGTATACTTCTTGCATCAATGCAGATTGTTATCTCCCTATACTTTCTCATCCCTATGCATTACTACCATTTGCCCTCTTTTTAATTACCCTACCACCTCATCACAGACAGTGTATGTGTGTGTGAGTGCCCTGAGGGTTAAAAGAATAGTAAAAATACATAAACTTATATACATAAAAATTTATATGAGCATCATTTTGCATTTTCCCCCTTTCTTGAGTTACCATAGCTTTTTGATGAACTTATCTTCTAATTTCTACTGTCTCTATGTATAGAGTTCTTAGGCTGGGATTAGGAAGGATTGAATTCAAATTCAGGCTCAGACATTAGCTGGGTGACCCTGGGCACTGAAAAATGAGGATAATAATAGCATTTAACTTTCAGGTTTGTTATAAAGTTCAATTAAGAGAAAATCTGTAAAGCATTTTGCAAATATTAGACCCTCCATAAATGCTAGCTATTATTATTGTTAAAGGATCAGCCATCAACTTTCCATATTAGAAATACCTTCTAACTGTACAAGCAGACTGAAGGCTCCCTCTTCATTGCCCCTGCTTCCAAGTTGGAGCAAGAATACCCCAGCTCAGGCTCTCTTCTGAACACTTTCCATAGGGCCGAGTATCTGCAGCTAATGCCCTTTATATAAAGCAGGACACCAGCCCAGTTCAGTCACGTGTCTTCCAGTCTAATTTCCACTTCAGATGTGCCCCTGGTGTTCTTTTCTTTCTTGCCTCTGATTCCCCTCTTCCTGTTAGCCTTATAGGACGTCAGCTTATCCAATTTACATCTACCCTTCAAGCGATTGCATTTGGTACAGATTTGGATTTTTATCTCTAATTTGATCTTGGGCTAATGCTGGATCTTTTCCCCACAGCTCTGAAATATATTTCTTTGTGTGCACACAAACACTTACCACCCATATCTAAGGATAGAGATAGGGGCTTTGCCCTCACTGAGAATGCAGATGTATTTTACATGTGACACATTGCCAGAGCAAAGGGGGCTTTAAAAGAGAAGCTACTCAGTTCCTTAGCTAGATGCAATGATTTGACTTGGGGATTATTCAAATATCTGATAGCACTGAAGACATAACTATGATTTCCTAAATAGACTGCCCATTTTGTAGCACACAGATTTCTCCATCACCTGATACCATGGAACTTTGTTTTCATTGTCGCAACAATTATTATGCATTTACACTCTTTATATTATGTTTTATTCTGTACCATGTAGTAAACACCCTAAAGACAGAGATTGTTTTACTTATCATTCAAGGCAGTTGTAGTGCAAAGGAAAGACCATTGTATTTTAGAGTCTAAAACCATAGATACAAACTTTGGCTCTGTTACATAGAGTTTCCTTAGAGATTGTGACCTTGGAAAAATCACTTAAATAGTCTAGGCCTCAGTTTCCTCATCTGTAAAATGAGGTGGTTGGACAAAATAATCTTTAAGGTCCCATACAGTTCAAAAGTCTTTAACCTGAAGGTCTCCCGGTATCTAGTACTGTTCATTGTATATGGTAACCACTTTATAAATGTTTATATTGAATGAATAAATATTGAATCAGAGAGAAAAGATAAAGGGCATATATATCCCAACACTAGACACTCTATGAATGCACCTCTCTTCTCTTTTCTTTCCTACCCCTCCTTTCTCTTTCTTTTCATTTTTTTCTCACAGAATTTGTTTTTTGTTTGTTTTAAATGAACTCTGGCTCTGGCTCCAGGGAGATGTTTATATCCTCAAAGCTTAGTATTATGGGATGCAGTTAGTGTTATGGGGAGCCATTAGCAACTTGGAGAGCTGTTAGTGTTAGTGAAGCAGTAGGAGGCAGTAGGAGGGACTATAATGGATGAGGTGTGGCCAGAAAGGAGAAGGCAAATGAAAATGTCCTTGGCAGTTGAAAATGTGCAGACATTCTAAAACTATCTAAAGGGTTGAATGGAAATAGACAGATTTGCTGGTTCCATAGCCACACATGGCATAATAAAAGGAAAAAAGTCTTGGGGTGGGGTGGCTTATCATTGTACCCAAGGAGCTCAAAGCAATATCCCAGAGTCTCAGTTCTGCATTTGATTAAAATTCTAATTATCCAAAATGAAAGAAACTACAACCCAAAATTTTCTTATTAACATCTTCCAGCAAACTTTGGTTCCTTTCTAAATTTTCATTATGTCCTGACCTATTCTAGAGATGTGGGAAAGGAGCATGGCTTAGTAGATATTGTACTGAATCTGGTATCAAGAGATCTCAATCTGAATTGTCTTTGAAATTTATTATATTTGTGTGACCTTGGGCAAGTCAAGTAACCTCTCTGAGCCTCAATTCCTTCATCTATAATAATACCTGCAGTGCCTATCTTATGGGATTGCTAAGAGGTTCAAAGGGGGTTTGTAAAACTCAATGTAATTGTCAGCTCTTAGTAGTATGTAGAATTTTTTTTATTATTAGACTTGAGGGTCTCATTGGGTAACACAATAAAACTAAACTCAAATTCCCAAGAGTCCTACTCAAAGAGAAGTCATTTATTTCTTCCTTGGTATCATGGAAATTTTCTAAAAATTTAGCTCCTGATTAGAAAACTTCTTACACTGGGAAATTTCAGCAATGAAATTTCAGTAATAAGCCAAATGCATGTCTTCTTGAGGTCGAATGAAATTTAGATGAAAAGTCTAGGATTATCAAAAAGAATGAGGGAACTTTAAGTTTCTGTACCATCCAGGTCAATGGATTGAATTTTTTCATTTTTTTTATTTTAGTGGCAGCACATAATTTCACTTAGTAATTGGTTCTTTATTCCTTTTTTTCTGTCTGTCTTAACAAACTTTCAAAATTAAAACTCATAGTAATCAAACTTTTAGTTATCTGTTTATTTCTATAGCTTCGATTACCTAAATGTGAAGCTGATTATCTGCTCTTGTGAAAAATAATACTCTATCAGATGGTTTTATATTATTTTAGTGATAGTGTCTAGGCAGAAGTTCTAATGCTGTGATTCCAAAGGCAGAGGAACCAAGGCACAGATGAATGAGCCAAAGTTAAGGGAATTGTCTTGGTCCCATAGTGATCTCTCCCTTCTCTGAGCTCATGGCACCTACTGTCTGTAGCACTCATTGCACAATTAATCATTTCCTGCCTTGTGACATTTCTTGGCAAAGTGTCGTGAATTGTGATTTTACTTTCCATGTGTTTATTTCTTTTCTCCCCCAGTAGAGTAGGTGTTCCCTGAGAGTAGGGACCACAGAATGGGTGGTCAGTCAAAGGGCCACACTTCAGGACCTAGAGGGTCACATATGGCCTTGAGGTCACAGGTTCCCCACCCCTGGCCACAGTTTATGCTACTTTATATCCACACAGCAATAAGAAAACTGCTTTAATCTTTACTTAGTGGTTATATTTAAGAAAAGAATGACAGAATTTGAAAGGGATGCCTTTCTTCCTGGATCTATCATAATAGCTTACTACTCAAAATTTCCCATTTGGCCCAAAGGGTCTCAGCTTTCATTCAGATCTCACTTTAGGATGGAATATTGAGAAGGAATACAACTCTACATTTTAAAGGTAAATAATCTGTACTCAGAGAGGCAACATAGAATAGTAGATAAAGACTTGGAGGTGGGGAGAACTGGGCTCAGCAAAAGAAAATTCAGAAAGAAACACAGACAAGCATGACAATTCTGAAAGTATAGCTTGGATTTATGAACTTAAAAAAAACAAGCTATACTAAGAGAAATCTCTAGTTTCATGCACAATTTTCTTTTTCTATATTAATACTATGGAAATGTAGTTTTATTTGCTCTTTTTAAGTTCAGATTTTTTTTAAACGGGTTAAGTCCTGTCTCTGAAATAAAAAAAAAGTGACTAAAAGCAAGTTACTTTACATCTCTGTGACCCAGGCAAGAATCTAAGATTGTAAGTTTGGGTTGTGTTATCCATTCCTATCATCAGTGAAGGAGGTTTACACACAAAGTTCCTGATATCAATGAAATTATAGTTCTGCGTCCCCAAAATATTTTATTGTTAAATCTCTGCCTTCCCCAATATCATATTAGAGAGAGATGGAGGAAAAAGGTAGACCACAGCATGGATTTATGGCTTAGACATGCCCTAACTACAGTATAGTAGAATAAGTCCTTTCATTGTGTTAATGATTGGGGAATTAAGAAGCTTCTTAATGGAAATTGACAGGATTCACTGTAATAGCTCAGAAGATTTTGCTATGGTCCATAGTACCCTGCCAGCAGTCCCAAGATTTAGGATTCCCCAACCACTCGTTAACATCTCAGACCATAAGGTCTCTGAAGGAGTCATTAATGGTCCACCATGTTATGATCTGGGGATAATGACTGCGTGACATCCATATCTATTGAGATAATAATGCCTCCTTATAAATTGCTATGATGTCAGCAGAAGAAAGAAAAAAGCTAATATTCACTATAACAATCTTTAGTTTCTAATATGTCACAGTGTCTGAATTATAGTGAAATTATTTTGGAAGTCTGGTTCAATAGATGCATTGTGTTTAATGCTTTTTAGTTTAAAAAAGAATCAAATCCAATCCCAATTCTACATTTAGCACTACTGTTATATCCCATTTTATTGCTGCATATCTGAAAGATAAGATTAGTATTATTCTAATACTCCTGAAATACTGAGTATTAATGAAATAAAGAACCTATTGGCAGAAAACTCTGGATCAAGCCCTAGGATATTCTTAATTTATATGCCCATATGCTCCCTAAAAGGGGAGAGGGAGGACAATGAAAATGCAGGGTTGGGAGAGGCTCACCATTCTTTCAGATTACAGGCAATCAAATTACAGTACATGTGCTACAGCCACAACCTTGACTACATCTTGTCCTTAGAATTCCTAAAAGGAAGGCAGCATGATTTGGAGCAGAACCACAGATAAGCCTGGAGGTGGGTGACAGTGTCCCATGCATGGTGGAAATTTTTCAAATGTATTTATGTCTTAAAAATAGTCTATGGAAGTTAGGACTGAAAATTCCTACCCCCCCCTCACCCCCCCCCCCCCAAATTAACTTGGCAGGAGCTTCATGAATTTAATATCACCTCAAATGGAGTAATGAATATTGACTGGTAGCCATACTTTCTTTTCTGTAGTACCATTTATCTCTCTCTCCTTCTTTGGCTGAATCATCAGATCATAGATTAAGAACTGAAAAAGGACTTCGAAGGTCATCTAGTCCAACTCTGAAATTTTACAGATGAGGAGACTGACCCCCCCATGCAAAGAGGTTAGATGACTTGCCCAAGGTCACACAGGTGGTAAGTCGCACTGCTAGGAGAGGAGTCCAGGTCCCTTCAGTCTATACCCAGCTCTCATTTCACTGCCACTTATTGATTTGAACATAATGGAAGTCTTTATTGGAAGCTTATTGGAAAAGCTATTCTTTCATTATTATTTAACTCTGTAAAGTATACTGAAACCATTTCCCAATCAATTTCTATTTGGGTCTAAACAAGGAAAAAATGGAGATGAGTGTAAACAAAAACCTATTAGTGTTAGTAATGTCTGTTTATAGCTTTAGGCATTTCGTTGTGTATAAACATAAGAAAGCAAATTAACATTTTAAAGAGATTTCTCTACTGGGTTATATTTAATAACAAACCAGCATAAAGAGGAAAACCTTATTTGAAAAATCTATAGATACAGTTGAACTGATAAAGCTGCAGAAAGAGCTATGTGCAGAGCCGCAGTTCCACGCTCCCACCACTAGAGGGGTGAGTTGTTCCTATATGATAAATGAGTCCTAGGGTGCTGCCTGGGAATGAAGGGAAGAAGAGGGACTGGTTAGAGCGCCACCGAATTGGGGTATTGTGCCCAGACAAACATTATTGCAACTTCTGGGATATTAACGGCTACCTATCGGGCTTTTTACCTAACAGAGACACCCCCTGCTCTTCTCCACCTCCCCACCCCCTACCCTAAGCCAGTTAAAATATGTGAGAGGGAGCAAAGGAGGTTTCCCATATCAAGGACAGTGGTAGCATCTGTAAATGGAGCATGCAATGTGAGCATTCGCTGCAGCCTAATGGATTTATAGTCTATTTTGAAATGGAATTATTTAGGATATGGGTTAATAGAAGGTTATGTGGAAAGAACTCAGCCATTAAACATAATATACAGTAAGAAATAATTATTCAGCTTTGTCAGAGCATGGAGGCCTTTTCTAGATGAGGACAGGGAGACCTCGTGAGTTGCAGGGGAGCTCTAAAAAGCCCAGTAGAGAAGGGAAACAGTGGTATATGTTTAAATCAATTCAATGAGCATTTATTAGACACCTACTCTGTTCAAGGCAGTGTGGTATACTGAATAGAGAGCTGGCCTTATAGTCAGAAAGATCTGAGTTGAGTCCCACCTTGGAGCTTTTATGATTGTGTAAATGTGGGCATTTAAGGGCATTTAATATCTTAGTGCCCCAGGCAACAATATGAATCTGCAAATTATTAATTGGGGGCTGATCTGCATTGAAAAAGGGAATTTCTTCTGTAGGAGTTCTGGAAAAACACAGATCTGATCAAGCACTGTGCTAGTGAATGAAATTGAAATTTTAAAAAGACAAAAATGGAGAAAGTCCTTGTCTCTAAGGATCTTATATCCATTGAAAGGAAAGGAATGACATCGTATGTATAGATAAGGAGATATTAAGTACATTTACAGTAAATAAAACACAATGGAAAGTGTCTTGTTTATAAGGAATTACCCTAAAGGGGCCTAGAAAGGAGGTAGCCATTGGAAGAGATGGAAGAATTCCTCTGGAGTCATATTTCAAGTCAGAGTCCCTCCACCCCAGTTTTTTTTTTTTTTGTTTTTTGCTTTTTGGTGGGCAATTGGAGTTAAGTGACTTGCCCAGGGTCACATGGCTAGTTTTTGAGGCCGGATTTGAACTCAGGTCTTCCTGACTCCAGGGCCAGTGTTCTATTCACTGCATCCCAGTCTTTAAGAAATGCCAGCACCCTGAAACTGGAAGGGGAGCACTAAATGGAACAGGGAGCATCTGACAAGATAAACTACAGAGTTAGTATGTGTCCCTGTGCGTGAGGGATAGGCAATAGATGAGTGAAATAAACAGAGGGCTAGACTTCAAGACACCAGGGTCCTAGAAAGCCTACTTGCCCTTGACTGTATTATTTCTCTTTTCTGTAGAATGGGGAGAGGGTTGAGTCAAATTACGTCTGAGTGCCCTTCCTGCCTGAAGATTCTATGCTGTCTACTTTAATCTAAGAATCTCTCATCTACCTCAAAATGGCATAAAATATTAACCATTTTTAGTATACACTGGAAAAAAAGGGGAAGGTGCTCTTCTAGAAAAGCCTGGGAGCAGATATTCCACAATTCTGAATTTTACCTTTGAAGGGAATCTGAAATCTCCCTCTCAGGCTCTCCCTTGCTGCATATATCACATCACCTCCCTGTGCTCTCCAATGAGGGTGCCTGCCTCAGCAGGTGACTAAGCATCTGGGAGGAGGAAATAGCAAGGCCACAGCAGAGAGTGTGGCGAATAATCCTTATAAACGCATGCCGAGAACAATTAGATTAGGAGCATTAATAGAGGTCAGAAGTCAGGTTCTAATTCTCTTCAGGCAAATGAGAGAATGTATTGAACATAAGAAAAAGGTATCTCGCTAGCATAACTTTCCACACGTGCTTGATGAGCATGAAATACAGACATCTTCCTGACATTCTACTGATGAAGTGCCATAGAAATTAACACAGAGGCAGTTCAAACAAGGCACATTGCAATGCAATCTCTGCCAGATTTACCATGATGCTATTTTCTCAGAGACCTTTATGTAGAACCTGCTTTCTATATACAGAACCTTTGGTATATAGCTCAGCATTATTTCAGTTGTCTAAAATTTAGCACAGCAATAATGTAAGGAGGCACTTAGGATCACATTGCATTTGTCACTAAAATCTACAGCTTGGGGTAGGCCAGGATCCCAAATGTTCATTACAAATGCTTGTCAGTTATTATTTATAGATTTAGAAGTGAAAGGGACCTGAAGACCATCAAATCTAAAACCCTCCTTTTACAGATGGGAAACCTGAGTCCAGAAAGATTGTGAGACTTGTCCAGAATCACATGGCCTCAATGAAAAGAGCAGGATTTAAGCCCAGGTCCTCTAACTCCAAATCCAGTTCTCTTATCACTAACCCATAGTGCTTCTATATAGGTCCCCATCTCTGCTGGCAAAAGTATTTGTAGTCAATTTCATGTTAAGATCACAGTGATATGGAGCAGACAAAACATCCCCAAATTACTTGATATTCACTTAAATCCCACCAAAACAAGGGCAGTTTGGAAATCTCTGTAAGTGCTTTGGTATTTATCAGATAGCAGGGTTCTTAAGTCTCCTACGATAGAAATAGTGTAAGAAACAGTGAAGAAAAGTGGTTAGGACAAGTAAGCACTTATGACAGATTTAATCAAAGTACAATAGGAAGACTTTGTATGAGATGAATGGTATTCTATTAGATTCCAAACAATTGGCACAGTTGAATTTTTTTAAATCCTGTCTCCTCTGTATATCTATATCTTAAAACACTAGAGAATCAATCAGCAAATATTTACTGAACCCTGACGAGATCTTAAGTCCTATAATAGGCTATATGGTTGATCAAGAAGATATAGAAAATATAGTCCACATTTTAAGAGATCTTTAACCCACCTATCAGGGAATATGAATACATAATCATTAGTAAATGTTAAAAAAAATAGTGAGATATTTTGAGCAAGAACTCTTTCGCCTTCCTGTGATTAAACTATATTGACCCACAATTTTCTTGCCCCTTCTCTAACACCCTTTAGTGGTCTGGATCATAGCATTATCTCCTCATCCATTCTTCTTTTCCTGCTTCCTTCTCCTTCCACAAAACCCTGATAACAACCACACTCTCCAAACTCATCCCAATCACTAATATAGAGAAGAAAAAGAAGGTAAACATAATCCCAAAGAATATATTCATGGGAGCACTGGCTGTTTGGGATAACTTGGATGTGTCAGAATGGTTTTATGGTAGGTGTTGGGACCTTCAATGCTCTGGTTCATTTCCTTTCTACCTCTACCTTCTCCTCACAGTTAACTCAGGCTGCTATTATTCTTACCATGGCTATATGCATTCATGCATTCCCCTGTAGGCTAAGGTTAAAAGCTCTAAACCTTGACATTTTGAATAAATGTACCAATATTTCTCAAGTTTTTCTTTTAAAATGTGTTTTATTTCCCTCAAAAAAAATGAGATGTCATAGGTAAAGCAGCACTCTATTTATGGACTTTTTAAAGCAACTCTATGAGGTGGCATGAATGTCAAAAAAGCGCTAGATCTGGTTCTCACACTCTGACCTTGAACCAATCACACAATCTCTCTGGGTCTTTGTTTTCTTATCTGTAAAATGGAAGTAATAATATTTTCAATCTATCAGAATATGTATAATCTTTATCAAATTGCTTTCTTTCTCAATGATAAGGGAAGGGATGGAGTGTGGGAGAGAATTTGGAACTCAAAATTATAAAAAAATAAAGGTTAAGATAATTTCACATGTAATTAGAAAAATAAAATATTATAACTTTGAAGTACCAAGAATAGCATTTGCAATAGCTGCCTCTTAGGTATGAGGAAAGTATTTGTACATAACTTAAAATTTAGATAAAATATGAGTTGTTATTATTCCTTTAGCATGGCAGCTACATTAACCCAAATGAAGGTGGACTAAATTATTTCTAATGTTCTTTTCAGCCCTAAATCTATCATCTATGCCAAAGGTTTATCGATATGAATTAGATAAATGATATCCCAAAATAAATCTTTTACCAGGTGAAATTGTTTATACCATGAAATTCCTTAAGAACAAGATAATTTGTACAATTTTCTTTTCTTAAGTAACAAAAAGTTTAATTCATTGATTGAATATTTTGACCTAAGAAGAAAGGTATCAGTATATAACAAAGGGGTGTGACTTTCTAGTAAGTAATGGAATGGCATTTGGTTTACTTTCCCACATATATGTATATCAGCAGCTATATAATAATATCAATTTGATGCATTCTTATTTACCCAAGGAGATTCCATTCTCAAGTTGGATCTTTCTTTTCCTTTTCCACAAGATGGTAGCAGGTGTTGAGTCTGCATATATTGGTGGTGTTCAAATTAGATCACTTATCCCCAGGACTGCTCTAGCATGACCTGAACATTACTGTAGTCAGTTAATCAACATTTATTGAGTGTCCACTCTGTGCTTGGGTACATCAGAGAAAGAATCCAGTGTGAGGAAAGTGTATGTTTTTCATTGCTTCTATTTAGTTATTCCTCCTAACCTTCCTGTAGGGGAGATAAGGCAAATCCAATTTACAGATGAAAAAACAGAAGCACAGAAGCAGTAGGGGCTGAGATTTGTCTACTGTCATACAGCAAGATTGCTGGGGAGTCAGAATTTATGGCCATAAGTTTCTGATTCCCTGTTTTAGGCAGGGCTTTGTCCAATCAATACAACTTAGGACTTGGAACCTTAGCAACAGAGCAAAAGCAATTATTTTGAATGAAATTTAAGATAATTTTCTTTTCTCTCTGAAGCTATGATACATCCTGCCTGGCTTTCAAGATCATAATCTAGCCCCACCAGAACCCTCCAACATTGCATTATTTTTCTCTACCCCCAAACCCACATCTTATGATCCAGTAAGACTGTCCCCTGCTCCCTCCCCTGCCTCCCCATCTAAATTCTACTTATTTTTAGGGCACACTGTATGTCATTACTATAAATCATTCACTGACATTCACCAACATCCCTTCCCTGTACTTCTTATTTAAAAAAATATCGGTACCTTTTGTTTTTGCATCACCTTAATTTTCAGATATATTTTTCCTATCCCTACCTAGCGAGCCATCTTTTGTAGCAAAGAATAAGAGAAGAGAAGGGCTAAAAATGCAGTTGAGTAAAGCTATCTAGCACATCAATTGAATGACAGTATATACCTGTCTCTGCAAAGAAGAGAGTGAGTTGCATTTGCCTCTCTTTTTCAGGGGCAAGGCTTGGTCATTGTAATTAAGCACATTCACCTTTGTCTTTTTGTTTTTTGGTGTTGTTCTGACTCTTATCTTACACTGTAGGAGCCCTTGTGTTATGTTGTGTTCTTGGTTCTGTGTATTTCACTTGGCATTTGTTCACATGTCTTCTCATGCTTTCCTGAAAGTTTCATTTTCATTGATGCTTATAGCATAGCAACATTCTATTACATTCATGTACCACAATTTCTTGGCCATCTGCCAAACAATACACATGTGTTCTGTTTCTAGTTTTTTGCTGATACAAAAATGCTCTTATGAATAATGTGGTGTATATAAGTCCTCCCCCTGCCTTTTTTCCTATCTTTGATCTCCCAGCAGCAGGATCTCTAGGTCAAAATGCCTTCCTTGAACTTCCCTTCCTTGTTTCTGTCATCTAATGAGCTCCAGGTCATTCATCCAATTTTCACCAAACCATAATACCTTTTTTCTTTCTTTTTCTTTTTTTCTTCTTTTTTTTTTCCTTGCGAGGACAAAAATAAAGTAAAAATGATTTACTAGGAGTTGAAGTCCAAGATAAGTGAAAAGATAGTAAAGCCATATGTAACAGCCAACAATAAGTTAAGTTTTTTAGATCTGGACAAACTGAAAAGTAATTTAATTTGACAAAAATTTGCCAAGAACTTGTTTTGTGCCAGAGACTGTGCTAGGTGCTGTGGTTATAAAAACAACAAAACAGTCCTTGTCCACAAGGAGCTTATGATCTATTGGACAGGATAGTGAAATGCAACACATACACAAATAAGTATATCCAGGTTATATAGAAAATGTTCTTGTTCTTTGGTCATTTCAGTCATAACTGACTCGTCATAACCTCAATTGGACTTTTCTTTGCAAAGATACTGCAGCATTTTGCCATTTCCTTCTCCAGCATATTTTACAAGTAAAAAACCTAGACTAAGTTAAATGACTTGTTCAGGTTCACTTATCTAGTAAGTTTCTTGAAGACAGATTTAAACTCAGAAAGATGAGTCTTCCTGACTCTGGGCCCAACGTTCTATACATTGTGCCACCTAACTACCCATATGGAAAATATAATCATGTTAAGGAGGAGAAAGCCCTAAAAATGGATGGAGGTGAGAATCTAGAAAGATTTCATGAAGTAGGTGCCACTGGCTTTGAGTAAGCTAGGAAATCTATAAAGGGAAGGTAAAAAGGAATGATGCCAGATATGAGGGAACTACCTTTCCAGAGGGTGAGAAATGCAATATCGTATATGAGGAATTACTAATGGGTCAGCATGACTAAAACAGAGTATGGTGGTTGAAGGGGAGAAATGTGAAACAGACAGAAAAGCAGGTGAAAATTAGATTGGAGCTTTAAAAGCCAAGCTAAGAATTTTGAATTTTAAGTTTTATTCTAGATAAAATAGGGAGGTAGTAGAACTTTTTAAACGGGAAATACATGGTTGGATTTATGTTTTAGGAATATAATTTTATGTATAATATGAATTCAAGAGGGGAAAGATGAGGCAGAGAAACAAATTAAAGAACTGTTGCAGTTATCCAGATGAAAAATAATGAGGAGCCAAACTAGGGTAACAGTTGAGTGGAGAAAAGGGAGTGAATATGGCTGATGATCTGGAGGTAGATCTGACAGGACTCGGAAAGTGATTTTATATGGCGGATAGTAATAGGGTGATATTCAGAGAAGGGACAAAGATATAATTAGGAGATTGTGAATCTAGGTGACTGAAAGGATGGTAGTATGTAGATCATGTAACATCATGTATGGAGAGCTAGATTATACTTTAGAAGTCATATAGTCTAGCCCCCTCATCCTACATATAAAGAAACTGAGGCCAAGAGGAAGGAATGAAAGAAACATTTGTCAAACACATGCTATGCACCAAGCACTTGTGGGAAGAATGTTTTATGATATTGTTTAGAAAGCTGATTATTATACTATTTAAATCTAACTGGAGATTATTTGTACCCAGAATGTTTTCCTAAGCCCAGGAACTCTCTAGGAAGGTAGGAGATTGTTGCAAGGAATTTGGGATTTGCCCAGGTTCCAGATTTACCCAAAATAGTTGTGTTTGGGGTCAGCCCAAGCTTTTGTTTTGAGTTACCTTCAGGTGATTTGTGTGACTTGCATGTGCTATCTTTGTCAGGTGATTCATGGGTGACTAGTGCACAAATGCTTTGTCAGAATTCTATGGGAACCACACTTCCTTTCTGGTTCACTCTTTTCTACCAAACAACATAATACATTTCTTTTTAAAACTATTTCAGAGCTTTGGGTTTGTTCTCATGAGTAACACACTGTACTTTACAAATGCAAATATTTCTCATTTGATCCTCACAATAACCCTAGGAGATAAGCATTATTATTATGAACCCCATTTTAAAGTTGGGGAAATTGAAATTGAAAGAGGTTAAATGACTTGTCCAGGCTCACACAGATAGTAAGTGTTTGAGTCTGGATTTCAATTCAGATCTCCCCGACTACAAGCCCCGCACTCTAACTACTGCTGTTGCTAACCTAGTTGCCCCAGAGAGTTTGTGATTTGCTCTTGGTCAGACTAGATAATAAGTTATCCAGGTCTATGAAATGACTCTAAGACAATTCCACAAGCAAAAGAATTGCCTTTTCTATAAAGAATACTTAACAGGGGCAGCTAGGTGGTGCAGTGATTAGAGCACTGGCCCTGGAGTCAGGAGGACCTGAGTTCAAATCTGGCCCCAGACACTTGACACACTTATTAGTGGTGTGACTTTGGGCAAGTCACTTAACCCCAACTGCCCTCCAAAAAGCAAAAAAAAAATACTTAACAAAGAACACAAATGTCTATAAGCAAGCTCCAAGGTCATGAAAATCTTAGTATATTCAAAACCCACAGATATTCTAGGGATAGTTTGATGGCACAGAGCAGATACAAAGACAGTAAGATTTGCTGAGCAGTTTAGCTAAGTTTCTCTTGGCTGAAAAATCTTAGTTATGGATATATGGAAGTGACTAGTCAAAATATGAAGAAAATATGAAGAAACAGAAATCTATTTTTCTGCATTCTAAGAAAAGCAGTATTTCCTTTAATTGACTCCTTTAGGAGACACTTATGAGACTAGCACAGTGGGGAATGTGTCTGACTCATTTCAACAAACAAGTCCACTGTGACCACCTTTTCCACCCCTTCTCTTCTCTTCTCTTCTCCCGCACCTCTAAGGACCCCTCTCTCACATTCTATAGAATTGATTTCAGGGGTTAGACACAGGAAATCTGTCCATGATCATAATGGGAGGCCAGAACTAAGATTATGTTAATCACCCTTGATCAAAAATCAGATTTGACTTGCTCTTCTAAACAGTGATAAGTGATAAGCCTATCTGATTCCATAGGGATGCAGGTCTGTATGGCACCAATAAGTTAAATTATTGACTTTCTAACATCAATGAATAAACAATAATGTACTTTAAGCTGCTTATAAAGTCTGTGCTAATATGCTTTGGAGGTCACAGAAGGGCAAATTTTCCTAGTCTTAAGGAAAATACATTTGGCTAATACTTTTTTTTTTTGCTTTTTTTTTTTTTTTGGAGGGCAATTGGGGTTAAGTGACTTGCCCAAGGTTACATGGCTAGTTTTTGTGTTAAGTGTCTCATTCTGGATTCAAACTCAGGTCCTCCTGTCTCCAGGGCCAGTGCTCTATTCACTGCACCACCTAGCTGCCCTCATTTGGCTAATTCTTTTTCAATTTTAGCTCCACAATCCATGACGCCACTGACATTGACTGGGCCCCATGTTTGGATGAATTATGACAGATAGATTAGTATCATTGAGGAGAAATCAGGGCACAGCATTGTGTACATGTGTGAGTATAAGAGGAGAGCTGTCTGTAATTGCCCCCTGCTCCAATGAAATATTTTTGGGAGGTTCAAAGTCCTCCTAATGAATTAGAAAACTTTAGGATTAGTAGGATAAGGAAGTCAAGTCAAGGGTATCTGCTGGATCATCAGTAAAGTTAAAAGAATGGTAACCCTATGTTGCAGCCCCAGTCTAGTACTCAACTGCAAAGAATTTTCTCACTCTAACACCTAACTAAACTCTAAGGAAACAGAGTTTAAAAATTCCTCATCAGAGTTATCCGATGACTCTACCCTTTCCTATCTGATACCCGGCACATGTCAGTGGTATTCAATTCATGACCACTGAATCATCAGAAATCAAACAAACAAAAATAACCACTGTCTATCACCTAATAATGAGGCTTAGGATCTGTGATGCCTTAGAGTCCCCTTTAAGTAGGTTGTTTATTGCCCATAAGCCTAATTGTTGAGTCTAAGATGGATGTGAGACCTTATAATTATTGGGCTGTTGTCGGTGATATTTGAAAAATCATGTCAAGAGGAAGGAGTACTGCAGGACTGATAATGGGCAAATATCCAGATTTTTTTTTTTGCCGGCAGGAAGGTGAAGTCTTACTACAGGCTTGTGACCTTGACTTTGGTTTCTGGCAAAATTCTAAAGTATATTATTAAAGGGATGAATTTTGAGCATAAGAAATTGTGATCACTAATACCAACATCCTTTATTAAGAATAGGTCATGCCAGACTAACACCATTTCCTTTTCTGACAAGGTAACTATACTGCTTGATCAGGAGAATCTTCCACGTTGCATACCTGGATTTTGGAAAGGAATTAGGTAAAGTCTGTTAGGAGACTTATGATATGATTTCAAACAAGATGAAAATAATGGGATAATAGATTTAAATCTAGATGAGACCTTAAAGGTTATCTAATCCCCTCTTTCAACAGATGAGCAAACTGAAACTCAGAGAGGGAATGACTTGCCCAAGGTCATATACCTAGTAAATGGCAGAGCTAAGCAACCTAATTCCTCTGACTCAAAGCCCAATTCTCTTTCTGCTACATCACAGCTGCTTCTATATTATTATACAGTTATGTAGTTTCAGGACTGGTTGAATGATTGAACGAAAGAACAGTCTATAAAGAATCAATGTCAAATTGGAGGGAGAATTTCTAGTGGAATACTACAGGGAGCTGTCCTTGGTCTTGTGCTGTTCTTTATTTTTACAAATGACCTAGAAGAATGCACAGGTAGCATATTTATCAAAGTTGCATGTGACAGGAAGCTAGGAAGGATAGCTAACACATTGAGTGACAGAGTATAAAGATTCCAAAAGATCTTGACAGGCTGAAATGAAGGGCTAAATCTAATAAGATGAAATTTAATAAGAATAAATTTATAGTCTTGCACTTGAGTTTAAAAAGTCAACTGTCCAAGCACAAAATGGGGGAAGGTATAACTTTTAAAAAGCTATTTGAATAGCAAAATCTAAGAATTTTAGTGACTTATAAGCTTACAGACTGATGAACAGAAGGAGCTTCTAAAGTTTCCTGAAAGTCTGAAGATGTACAAAGAAAGAATGAGTAAGAAAAAGGTAGTACTATATGGCAGGTAGAAAGCCTAATAGGATCATAGGTTTAATTAACAGAGACATACTAAGGGTGTCTAGGTGGCTCAGTGAATAGAGCACCAGCCCTGGAGTCAGGAAGACCTGAGTTCAAATCCAGCCTCAGACACTTGACACTTACTATAACACTATGACCTTGTGCAAGTCACTCAACCCTAATTGCCCTGCCTTCCCCCTCCAAATCCCCACTCAACAAAACAAGAAAAACAAAACAAAAGAAGAGAGACATACTACTTAGAATGAGGGGAAACTTTCACAATCTTATTTTATTATGCTTATAACATATTTGGAATATTATGTTTAGTTCCATGTACCACATTTTAGAAAAGATATTGACAATTTAAAATATTATAAATACAGAAAAGAGAAGTCAGAATGGTGAGGGAAAAACAGACTGTGCTATATTATTCTAATTCAAAGGAACTGAGGGCATTTAGTGCTAGAGTTATATTATTAAAAGGATGACTTTACCCCCAGCATCTAATCAGTTGCTAGTTCCCTCTCTGCCAAAATCCCCTTTTATTTATGTTGCATTTATTTTCTTTCTGTGTGTGTGTGTGTGTGTGTGTGTGTGTGTGTGTTATCTCCCCCAGTGTAATGTAAGCTTCTTGAAAATTAGGACTGTTCTCAAATATTCACATTTGTCTTTGTATGCACAGCACCACATACTGTTTCTGGTACATTGTAGACATTTAATAAATACTAGATGATTTAATTAATCAGGAGAAAAGAATACAGTGAAAACATATTATCTACTTTCAGATAGTTAAAGGTCTGTCATGTACATAAGTATTAGACTTGCTCTGCTCTGATTTCAAGCCCACCTTCTGCAGAAGCCTTCCTTAGTCATCCTTAACTTCCAGTTCCTTTGTTATCTTTCCACTTCTCTGTATTTACCTTCCATGCACCTAGTTATTTTCATGTTATCTCTCCCTTCCCCCATAGAAATGCATGCTCTATGAGGGCAGGGAAAAATTTTTTTTTTGCCATTCTTCATATCCCCAATACTTAGCAGAGTACTTGGCACATAGTGTTTAGTGAATGCTTGTTGATTTCTGGAAAAAAATCCACACACATAGACACACACACACACTTTCCCCCTAGCAATTACAAAGTGTTTAATAAATACTTGTGGATTTCTGAAATAAAATATAGACTATATTTGTGTATGCATAGTATAAATATACACATATGTATACATACATATAAGTATACATACTTACGGGCACAGAAACACACACACACACATATATATATAGATATACACATGTGTATGTACTTGCATACATATATATGTGCATGCATGTATGCCTATGTATGGCCATCTAAAATGGGTAGAAGATTCAGAGAGATGGATTTCAGCTAGATATAAGAAAACACTTCCTAATGATTAAAACAGCCCTAAGGTACAATGAGTGTCCTTGGGAGAGGGAGGGTACACTTAGGAGAGATCTTCAAGTAGCAGATTTATAACCACTGGGTTTTTATTTGTTTATTTTGTTTTGTTTTGCTGTGGAAGAGATTTCTGTTCAGTAATGGTTAGGTTAGCTAGCTTCTCAGCTCCCTCCAAGTTGAGATTTTATGACTCTTCCTTCTGTATCAATCTATGAGTTTCTACAGACTCTCTCTACTACCTTAGTCATATCTCTCAGTCTGTCCTCTCCTCTTTTCCCACTGACAATATCTTAGTTCAGTTCTTCGTTATCACCTGCCTGATCTAATGGAATACCTTCCCAACAGTTGTCCCTTCCTCTCCACTTTCTTCACTTCTCCAATCTGCACTTAATACCATGCTAGAATAACCTTCCTTATGTATAAGTATGGTCATGTTATTTCCCTTCTCAAAAATCCTCAGTGATGCTCTATTACTGAATGAAAAAAGACCTGAAAACACCTTTGCCCTTGAATTCAGGTCTGCACAGCCTTACAAAACTGTACTATCTTGCCAACCTTATTTCATGGAACTCCTCTTTACTACCCCTAAATGCCTGCTCAGGGATGAGTCTCCATCCATTGAATATAGATCTCATTCTCCTGCCTATATAACTTGGCTCATGTAGTTCCCTGTACCTGAAATGTCCTTTCTCCTCTTTGTTTGCCAATTGAATTTCTAATTATCATTTAACATTTATCTCAAATGCCAGTCCTCTGGGAAGCCTTCCCTGATACCCCCCACATACCTATGTCAATGAACAACCCTCTTCCCATCTGACTTAGCATCTCACCTTATCTGTAATGCACTTATTCATGTAATACTATGCATTATAATTAGCACTATGTTCCTTTTCCTTCTTCTAGACTATAAACTCCCTGAGGTCTGGAACTGTGTCTTTTCTCAATTTTTTTCTCTCTCTCACTTCACACAGAATCCTTCACACAGAAGACTTAATAAATGTTTGTTGAATAAATGTTATTGAAGAGTATGTACTCCATAAGTACTTATTGATTGATTAATTGATTTAAAACATCTGACCTACTCCTAGGCATTGGGTAAATATTTTCTCTAAGTATTTTATAACCTATTTTTTTCATTTAGGGTGTTGGATTAAAGTTAACTGGAACTTTGCAAGATTAAGGTCCACAGAATGAGGCACAAAGGACTGGTGGGGGGGGTACAACTAATCAAAAACAATTAGAGTAAATCAAAATAAAATAAAATCACTTATAATTTATGTTAGTTTTCATATAATTTATGGTCTAAGATTCACTAAGTTGACTATGTGTTAATATATTGAGTTTCTACAACTATTGCTTCTCTTCCTGTAATTTGTACTCATTTCTTAGAAAGGCTTGGTAGTAATAATAATAGTACAGGGATACTAATTTCATTGTTATGATTATTCTCTTCTCATACAGGTCATCTCTGATAATTTGTAAGGCTGAAAAATCCATCAGCATGCAGCCAATTCAGTGATGAACTTCTATCTTGGTCCCAACCCATGGATGGGAGAGAGGGAGGGAAGGAAAGAATGAGAGAAGGACGGAGAGGGAGAAAAAGTGGACAGGGGAGGGAGGGAAAGAGAAGAAAAGAGAAGATATAGAGAGAGGGAAAGGGGGAAGAGAGAGACAGAGACAGACAGAATGAACATTTACCAAGGATTTAATATGTGCTAGGCACTGTGCTAAATTCTGGATATACAAACATACACATACATTCAAGCAAGACAATCCCTTCTCAAGATACATACATTATAATGGAAGACAATATATACAGATAATGGTGTTGGATGTTGGTAAAGGGGGTATGGGCAGAAAGTGGTGAGGAAACATATTCTCCAGGCATGTGGGTTAAGGAGGAGATGGAGATTGAATCTGAAAAGAGTCAAAGTATGACTGAGGTGAGTCGTGTCTGGGGTCCCTCCCAAAATGATAGTCCCAGGGAGTAGTAAGTCACCAATGAAGGGAGAAAGGTACTAAGGGAGGGTGTGTGTGGGGGGGGAGTTTCCCCTGATCTCTGTTCTCAAAGCCTATTCACATTAGTGGAATTTGGAGTTTATACTCCACTCTCATAGCCTCCAGGAATTAAAGGGTCATGAGCCTTTTACAATGATAGACACTGAAGTAGGACATTAGTGGATGTGTATTCACAGCAATACTTATTAGATTGTAATCTTACATTTCAATAAAAGATTATAATAATTCTTATGCTTCTCCTCCTAAAATATTTTTGGAGGGAACTGTACCTTTATTCCTAAATAGGATCCATTTTCTATACAAGTTGTTGATTAATACTTAGCATCATCTTTGTAAACATGTGTTATTTTAAAAGGGCTAAGCTTCTACTCTGAAATCTTAACTTATCTAGAGCCACAAAGAGGGGCCTGAAAATGAAAAGCATTGGCTGTTTCTTCTCTCCTTGTCAGTAACCAGCAGGATAATGATCTTAAACAGAGTACCACAGGCTTGCATTGGGACACCACACTCATTTTTAACTGAAGTGGATTGGCTCCTGCAATTATGGTACCAGCTTGTGAAAAGGATGTGTGAGGTTTGTTTTCCCCTGTCATGCAAACATGTAGGCATGTGTGAAACATACTAGAAAGTAAAACTCCTTGGGATGGCATTTAAAGTCCTTCACAACCTGCCTCCCATCTATCTTTCCAGACTAATTTCACATTACTCCTCTTCATGCACTATACATTTCAACCAAACTGGACATCACATATACAAAATGCATATGTGTGTGTATGTGTAGGTGTGTGTATCTATATCTATGTACATAGATACACACGTGCATATATATACTCATATGCCCGTGTATTCATATGTACACATATACACAATACATATATGCATGCATATATATGTATATATACAGACTCCCATCGACCATCTCCCTGACTTTGTGTGTTAAGAATGCTCTGTAGGGGCAGCCAGGTAGCACAGCGAGTAGGAGCACCAGCTCCAGTATCTGGATGACCTGGAGATCTAATCCCAGACTCAGAAACTTAGCACCCACCCAAAACACCTGGCCGTGTAACCTTGAGCAAGTTACTTAACCCCAATTGCTTAGGGGTGGCCAGGTGGCTCAGCGAGTAAAAGCACAAGCTCCAGTGTTGGCATGACCTGGATCGAATCCCGGGCTCAGATACTCAGCACCACACCCAGAAATAACTGGCCGTGTAACCTTCAGCAAGTTACCTAACCCCGATTGCTTAAAAAAAAAAAAAAAAGAATGCTCTGTATTCTAATTCCTGATTCTTTTCTCTTGACTTACTCGTTCCAACTTCAGTTTAAGCATCATCTTCTACATGACAATATTCCTCATCACCACAGTTGGCAATGACACCACAACAAATAGTTTTCAATTTGCTTTTATTTTATGCTTTTATATCTGTATACTTGTTGCCACCTTCAACCCCACACGTACACCTATGAAGAATATAAACTCCCTGAGGGCAGGGGCTATTTTTAGCTTTGTATCCCAAATGCCTAGCCTCATACCTAGCACCTACTAGGTACTTATTAAATGCTTATTGTATTGCTGAAAAGAAGCAAGCACAGAGTGGTTGAGAGAAGTGTTTTGGAAATCAGCTAATGTGGGGACTTTGGCAGATGTTTACACTTGAAGTGAATTTTAGATCCATAGAGAAAGTGAATTTATTTTGGAAACTTTAGAAGCAGAAAAAAGATGAGAACTGCTGGAAGAACCTTGTCATTCCTTTCCATTGTCATTCCTTGTCATTCCATTTCCTCAAGGCTCTGTTCATTTTCTTCATGATATAAGAGACACTGAATAAAATGGTTTAAAAGATATTGTGATGCATAAATTTGTCCTGTAAAAATTTCAGACAGCTTGGGGGTCTGGACAAGGAAGAACAGTGGAATCTGGAGAATGGAGTTAACTACCTGCCAGGTACTTTTTCATTTATAGATAGAGATGAGTTTTGGCTGGGATAAGGGACAGCCAAAGGCATGCTTTAGAGATGATTTAAAAATATTCTGAGAATAATGTGCCCTCAGGAAAAGGGGTTTTGGACAGAGTGGAGCCTCCTGAAAGAAGAGAATTTGTGGTGACAAAGGACATATCTATGCAAACTGCCCAAGTGCATGTCCTCATAAAACAGGGAGGCAGGCCCAGCTGGGCCAGCTGTGAGGACCCAAAATGGAAAGGGAAGAGAAACAACTGAGTTACTAACATCTGCCTAAATGAATACAGAGCATCCTCTGGGGACTTTTAAGAAAAGGAGAAGGTAGTAAGAAGCAGCTTTAGGAAGAGAGGGGAGAAAATAAAGGAGATGTACGTCAGGGTTTTGTGGGAAAAGAAAGAACAGGAAAGCAGATGAAGTAGCTAGGGATAAATAAAAGGGTGGCAAGAAAACAGCAGGAAGAAGGTAAGTCAATATAGTCACAAGGAACATTTACTGCCAAGGAAACAGTTCAGAAGTACAAAGAAGAGAAGGGAATCGTTGGGTGTGGGAGTAACTCAGAAAATATAACTAGAAGAAAAGATCAAAAAGAATGAGAATAAGAGAACACTGGATAGAACCCATATTCCAGAGGAAGGAAAGATATAAAAAGGCAGCAGTAACATGCCTGAAGGAAGAGTGGGTAGAATATGGAGAGTCAAAGGAAAGGAGAGAAGAGGGTATCCAAAGGAAGTCGAAGTACTGAATAGAATCACAGATATGCAGGGAAAGTGCAATTTAGTCTGGACCATATAATATCAATAGCCTACAAATGTAGAAAGGGTGAGGCCTAGCTAACCACAGGCCTATGGGAATAAAGAAGCTGATTCAATGTGGAACTATGCTCCAAAAGTTATTGAACTGTGCACACCTTTTGGAAAAGCAATTCCACTACCATGTTTATACCCCAAAGAGAGCAGAGAAAAGGTGCATATGTGTATAAAAACTATTTATAGCAGCTCTTTTTGCAATGACAAAGAACTGAAGTTAAGGTGATGGTTATCAAATGGAGAATGGATAGATAAGCTATGGTGGATGAAGCCAGATGGATGGCAGAGTAGACAGAGTACTAGTTCTTGAGTTAGGAAGAAATTAATTCTACTCTGGCCTCAGACACTATGTGTGTAACCCTGGGCAAGTCATTTAACTTTTATCTGCCTTAGCTTCCTTATCTGTAAAATGGGGATAATAATTGCACCTACCTTCCAGGATTTTTGTGGGGAGAAAATGAGATAGTATTTGTGCATTGTTATATGAATGCTAGTATTATAGTTATTAATGTGATGGAATGTTATTGGGCCATAAGAAATGACAAAGGAGATGGTTTCAAAGAAACCTAGGAAGACTTAATATTTTTTTTTTTGGTTCAGTGAAGTGAACAGAACCAAGAAAACAGTTTATATAACAATAAGACTGTCAAAATAAATACCTTTGAAAGACTTAGGGGCTATGAGCAATGTGATGACCAACCACACTGCAGAAGTTTGATAATCCAGCATGCTATTAACCACCTGACAGAGGAACAATAGACTCAAAATACAGAATGGTACTTAATTTTGGACATGGTCAATGTGTGAATTGGCTTTGCTTAATTTTACATATTGGTCAGAAAGAGTTTCTCTTTTTTTCTTTCTTCTCATGAGGTAAAGGTTAAGATGGGGAAAGAAAAAATAGATTTTTGGCCACTGAGTTTTTTTTTTCCTTTTTTAAGAAGGAGGTCAGATTCATCTTTTAAGACTTGCTTCTTCTACTAACAATACAAAAAAAGAGTTTAATTCTTTGTGAAAGTCCTGGTCTGAGGACTTGTCCTACTGGTATGGAGAACTCAGGAATCTAATTGACAAGAGATAGATTCAGGATTGATATAAGGGGGGAAATCGATTATCTTCTCTGAAATATTTCCACTCCCAAACTTACATTCCTTTTATTCAACTATCTAAAACCAGAAAAGGTCTACCTCAGGAGGTAGTGAGTTCCCCATTATTAGGGGCTTTCAAGAAAAGACAGCATGGCTACTTATCAGGTATTTGGTAGGGGATATTCTTTTTCAAGTATGACTTGAACTAGGCTGCTAGGGTCCTTTCCAGCTTTGAGATTCTATGAGGGATGGGTTTTTCATTTCATTACAGAATTTCAAATGTTCAAAAACATATAATATTTGGATCAAGAAAATAGCTTTTGATTGAACAGTGCTTTTTTATGCAGAGATATGACACTCCTCAGAAACAGCTAAAATTTGTGAACACTTTTTAATACTAACATCACTAGTGTACCTGTTCTCAAAGGAGAAAGAATTAGTTTTCACAAAGAGTGTTACAATCTGGGCTGAAAAATGTATAATGATGGATGTAAATTAGAGAGGGGGAAAACAAATTTCTGAAGGCATATATTCTCCAAAATAAATATGAATGCGAAGAGTTATTGAATGGGACAAGACTTTCCTTGAATATAAGAAAGGTGGTGGTATGAGGTGATTTCATTTGTTTGGGTCAAAGATGATGGGATGGTTATAACCAGAAAGTGGCCAATAAAAACTAAACACTTAGGATTAATCTATCAGAACAAGATATGAAGGGATTGTTTAGAGATAGCTATAAGCAATGCAAAAAAACAGTTTAAAATACATACATCAAATAGTATGATAAAAAAGGACAGATTCTGAAACTAAAAGGAAAGTATAGTTCTCTTTCTAAACATGTTAGAGTAACAAATTAACATGTTTCAATATCTGGAAAATTCAGAAATATTTACATGGATGACCAGAAAACTCCTGCTACAAAGGAAATAATTTGGGAAGGGTTGAAGAAACATTAAAAAGAAGCACATCTTTTTCTCCCAGGAATACAGAGTGTTAGGACACGTCCATCAACAAGTATTTATTATGGGTCAATTATGTTCCATGCACCATGCAACATTGTGGGTATAAGAAAAGAAGAGAGGAGAGGAGAGGAGAAGGGTAATTCATAGTCTTGAGGAAATTCATATGATTTATAGAAAATCTCCAAGGGAAGGAATAAAGATAAAGGGTTCAAAGAACATAGATATTCTCATTTACAGAAGTCTTCAATGAAGAGCATAATAGAGAAAATTAGAATAGTAACTTGAAGTAAAAGCAGGAAGGTAAAGTCAGTGAGGGACAATTACAAAGATATAGTCAAAGTCATTATAGAAGGATGAACTCATGTAAGAATAAAGGTACCACCTACAGACATGTTAGTGTATGTAAAAGGGGAAGAGGATGGTATTGGACTTGAGGGAGAAAAATAGACAGATTAGGATGTGGTCAAAAGAGTAACTGATCAATGGAGCAGTTCTTTACAGAATTTTCAAGAAGAAGAAAAGGTAAAGAAAGAAGGGAAAGGGAATGAGCTGATGCCAAGGTACTAATCCAATGATGAAGAAGCAAATGATGCAACAAATACATCACAGTTAAAGGAGTGAACAGAAAAATGAAGTTGTTGACAAAGCAAAATGCTGTGGAGCCTAATGATCTCAATGCCTGAGCAAATTCCTCCATGCTGTTCTCAGTGGCATATGGGAGAAAGGAAAAATGAGCAGCCCAGTGAAACAAGTGTTAGCAAAGCTATTTTTAAATAGGAAGAAGGATGATATTAAAAACTGAAAGTCACTAATGTTGCTAAACACTGATTACAAGATCTTTGAAGGAATCTTGGGGCAAAGTCTGACAATAGCAGAACTTGATTATATATGATGGGAAAAGATTTCCATAAGTGGGTAGATGTTAGCTGAACATTTAGCAAATTTGAGACAACTGATAGGGCATGACATAGGAGGAAGATGAGAGCATTATGTATAATGTCTGAATCAAGAAAATAACTTGATTGAACAGTGATTTTCCATGCAAAGATATGATGTGCCACAGCTAAATATGTGAACACTTAAAAAAATAAAAATGACATCTGTGTCCCTATTCTTAGAGGAAAAAAAAATAATTTCACACAAGAGTGCTAACAAGAAATTGCCTTTTTGGCCATTAACATGTGTGTGGCATGGACATTTCATAAGAAAATTCATATCTTATTTGAATGATATAGGATGTAAATGTGATAAAAGAACAGTAATATGCCAGATGAATCCATTTGCAGCTTAGTAGAACAACATTACTATGGCAATAGGAAAAAAAAGAAAAGGAGCAAGGCAACATTGTATAGTACACTGGTTCCCAAAGGGGGAGGGGATGGAAAAGAATTAAATGTGGAAAATTAAAAAAAATATATATCATCAACAAAGACTAGTGAGACTGATCAAGAAATGTTTGTATTTGTATGATATTCTATATATACATATATTCTATATTAATGTGGTTTTATCATGTAGAGTTCCAAGCTATAGGCTATTTATGACTGGTGGGGACCTATCCGAGAATCTATGAAATATTAAGGCAAACAGCCAGAAAGCAGCTCCCATATCTTCCAGAAGAGAATGAATTTCAGGGCACGATCAATACCGAATTATTTCATAGTTAAATGTTTTTGTGTTTCAACATTAAGAAAGTACAAGATGACAATGATTGGGAGACACGCTTCAAATTCTACATACCCTTGTAAAAAAAAACTGGTAGCAAAGAAGTATATTAGTGATGAGATAATATTTTTGAAACCATGAGATGACAGCTTATGAAAAGACACAATGAGGATGATGGAGTGGTAAATAAAAGACTGAGAACCCCAGGATCATAGCATTTAGACTGAGAAGAAACTTTCAAGATAATTTAGTCTAACTCCATTTTAAGTATGAGGTTAAATGATAATAAGGTCAAAAGATATTAATAAGCATAACCAGGATTTAAATCTGAAATATATGAGTAAAGCAGAAAAGTATAGGAAGCAGTGTCAAAAGAGTTGATGGAACCATAGATTTTAGAGTTGAAAGAAACATTAGAGGTCAATGGGTCATTGGATCTAGCTGTGAAGATGTCATAGGATGAAGGATTCAAAGCTTGAAGGGACCTTAGAGGTCATTTAGCCCAGCTTTTCACACAATGGAGGCTACTAAATTATTAAAAGTAGATGGAGAATGGAATATACTTTTAGCAATGGAGAGTTTACTCTCTCATAAGGTAACCATTCCATTTCCACTACATCCAAATATGACAAAGTTATATATAAATATATAATTATGTATATAATATATAAATATATGTTCATATATAAATATACTCATATATGTGTTCATGTATGTGTGGATATACATATGTGTGTTTGCATAAACACACATATCTCTCCATGGGTCCTGGTTCTATCTCAATTAGTACAGAGAAAGTTTTATCCTTAGGCCACATAACTTTTAAAATATCACGATATGATCATCATCTACTCTTATCCAGGCACAACATAGCTAGTTCCTTCAGCTATTTCTGATTCAAAAAACTGATGAGAAAGAATATCGAGGAAAAAAAAAACTTTTGAAAACAGAAAAAGAAATCTACCAAAAATGAAGAAGATGGTATGAAAGTGAAGGATACAGTCCAAAGGCATTTTTTAGAAAAAAGAAATTAAAAGGAAAGTACAAAATTAAAAAAAAAAATGGAAGGTAAAGATATGAAAAAAAAAACACATTTGAATCAGGAGTTAGAAAAAAAAGTAGGCCAAAGCAGAGATCTCACATGCTAAAGTCACAGCTAATATAAAATTCTAGGGGAAAAGAGAAAGCACCCACTCACTTATCCAAGAGAAGAGCATAAAAAAAGAAACCTCAAGGCTTAATTTCTGGATGTGCCATAGGAAAATATTTTGGAGACAGCTAGCCAGGATTATGGGGAAATGAATGAGATTCATGGGGTCTTGTTAAGTTAACAGTAAGTTGTTCTAAAATAAAAAGGGAAAAAGTAGGATAATGAAAATTTAGTCTTAAAAATCATATGTGAAATAACAGAAATATTACATTCCAGTATAAATATTCAGGAGACTGGAAAGGAGAATAAGAAGAAGGTAATATACTGAAAATATAAAATTATTAATTTTATAAGAAATTGATATCACATTTATTCTATTGGGGTTTTGTTTTTGTTGTACAAGGAATTGAAAAGTTGTAGGAAACAGAAATACTACAATTCATTAAGGACTTGTGATTTCCTTGCTGTGCTCATTCTCTCTATTATGACTGATTACAACCCTTATCAAACTACTAGATGATCTTTTAGAGTTGCTCTAGTTAAAAACGAATTGACACCATTCACTGAACTTATTGAAATTGGTCTTTGGACAATAGGATTACAATCTGCTTATTAGATTCAAATGACTTTTCAGCTTGGGTAAGAACTACCAGAGCTTGTTCTTTGCTTTCATAGCCTTCAAAACTAGGTGGTCACCTCAATGTCATAATGATATATCCATGGAAGACTTTAGTTGAAATTGATGCTTAATTATATTTATAATTATTTTGTACAATGTGTGAATACTTTGTTGGAGAGCCACAAGTCAAGCTAAGGTCTAGTATGTGCCATAGTTGGGAAAACTTAGAACTAATCTGACATGTAACTTGAGACAGCTCAAAGGAAATGCAGGATGTGCAGATTTGGAGTATCAACCCCAAATTTTCACAGGGACTATTTGTGCCTGACCATTCCGAGCATTCCGAGCTCATGTCGTCTGGTCAGTCACAGACACATTAAAACTTGACTCTAGCACAGTGATATCATTTTGGTGCTCTTTGGGAACCAAGGTCAACAGCCAACCAACCAACCAACCAACCAACCAACCAACCAACCAACCAACCAACCAACCAATCTGAGCAATAAGAATTTTTCTTACACTTTATTTTTCTAGTATAGATGATTAGTTGATTGTACTAAAGAAGCTACATTGAACATTTCTGACTAGCTACAGTAAGAACAAAGGAGTCAATATATATTTCAGAGCAGGAGGAATATACAAATAAAATTATTTTAGCAGATATACTAGAACAAAGGCGATGGAAATGGAAATACAGGGATAAAAAGACTAGTGAGGCTGATAGTGAGGATAAAGGAGAAAGTGTAGGAAAAGTGACTACAAAAGATTAACAGCATAGCAGTATGATTAATAATAATGGGAAAAGGAAACATTTTGAGGGAGTGAGATTGAAATCAACGGTATCGAAGATACCACAGAAATGATCCTACTCTGGAAGGAAGGACAAACTATATTATAGCAATGTCTCATCCACCTAGCATTGTTGTAAAGTAAAGCCTTCTTTATGTTTGAATTGTTCTAAATAATTCATATACCTCTTTAAGTAATACTGTTTTTCTAAAATATGTTATATTCAGAAGACTATTTTGCTTGTTTTTTAGATAACAGATACTATTTTTTTATTTTCCTTGACTACTGATTTCTTAAACTGTATAAAATACAGTAATTTATATATATTTATGTATAACTATATAAAATTATGAATGTTTATGTATTTATTTTTATTTATATATGAACATGTCTATATGTTTATTATAAATTACAGGTAGATGTGACAGATATATGTATATATGAATATTTACATACATAATATTTATATATCAATATATTTATATAGATATGTATTTATGTATAAACATATGTATATAGATATGTTTATGTCTTTATTATAAATTACAGGTAGATGTGACAATAAACCGTATAACCAAGTTTGTTAGAATTGCATGTAAACTAAGGAACAAAATAGGAAGTGGAGGGCTTTTAAAGCCTTCCGTAGCCTGACTTCTGCCTACATTTCCAATTTTCTGATACCTTATTCCCCTTCATGCACCCTACAATCCAAATGGTGTCCTTGCTGTTCCTTGCATAAGACTCTCCATCTATGTGACTTTCTATTGGCTACTTCTTATGCCTGGATTCTCTGCCTCCTCATCTCCACCTCCTGAATTCCCTGGCTTCCTTTAAATCTCAGCTAAAATCCAGCTTCTGCAAGATTTTCCAATACCCTCTACCCCACCTTTAATGATAGAGCTTTCTCCCTGAAATGATCTCTACTTTATCCTGCTTGTATCACATTTGTTTATAGTTGTTTATGTGCCCTCCCACCCCCAGATACACACACACACACACATGTTAGACTGTGAGTTCCTTGAGAACAGGGATTCTTTTTGCCTTTTTTTTTGTGTGTCTGGCACTTAGCACATTGCCTGGCACATAGGACAGACTTAATAAATTCTTCTTGACTTGACAAAGGATTCTAAGTGATAATGTAAGGGACCTATCTTTATTACACAGGCATTATGACAGTTTTTTGAGGTGCTAAGAAAAGATTTTTTTTTACTCATTTATTCAGGACTCTATTTTAGAAGGCTGAGCCTAGTAGAAGTCTGACGGCTAGATAGTGGAGGCAATAATAGCATTATTTTTTTTTTCAAAATATAGAATCATAGTATTGAAAGGGAATTTAGGGTCCTAAGATTTAGATCCAGAAGGAATTTTGGAGATCATTAATAAAAGCACCTTGCTTCCAAATTTTCACTGTTTGATGCCTTTTGTCTTTTATATCACATTCATTTCTAAATATATCCCTCCTACCTCCTACAAGGCTCTGCCTTGTAATAAAGAATAAAGAGGGGGAAAAAGCAACTCAACAAAACTAAACCACACATCAACCAAATCTGACAGTATAAAACATAACATTTTCATACCCATCTCACCCTGATTCTGAGAAGAGAGGAAGATGCATCTTAGGGGAAGGGAAGAGGGAGGTAAAGGAATAAGAATTTATACAGCACTTATTTTGTGCCAGGCACTGTGCTGGCTCCAATTTTTAAATTTAAGTGGTATAATTTTTTCATCTTTTTAGGACATTCTTGTTCATTATAATTATATAATTAAAAGTATCTTTTTTTGTTGTTATTTCCATTTCCATTTTTATAGTCACTGTATATATTTTTACTGATTATGCTTACTTTGCTCTGGATCAGTTCATAAAGTTTTCCCATATTTCTCTGAATTGTTCACATTGATGTTTTTCTTATTGCATAATAGTAACAATTCATTATACAAATATACCACAGTTTGTTCAGCCACTTCCCAGTCAATTGGAATATATTTTATTTCCAGTTCTTTGCTACCACATAATTTCTAAGAATATTTTGGTGTTTATAGGATTTTTCTTTCTCTCTTTGCTCTGTAGGGACATCACACTTAGATCTCTGGATCAAAGGTAAGGCTATTTTATTTTATTTTTATTTTTTTGCTTTTTGGAGGGGGAAATGCAGGGCAATTGGGGATAAGTAACTTGCCCAAGGTAACACATCTAGTAAGTGTTAACTGTCTGAGGATGGATTTGAACTCAGGTCTACCTGACTCCAGGGCTGGAGCTCTATTCACCGTGTCACCTAGCTGCCCCTGGTAGGGCTATTTTAGTTTTAGTTTTAGCATGCTTGCAAATTCCTTTCTAGGATAGAGAAAAAGATTCACAACTCCACTAATGAGGTTTAGGTGTGCTTATCATTTAACAATTCATTTTTTTTTGTCATGATGTGAAGATGAAACACCTTATACCTAGCAAACTGGTTTGGTTTATGCTCCTAATTATTTGGAGGAATTTTTCATATGCCAGTTCCTTCATTTTACAAATGAAGAAAAAGAGACCCAACTAGTTTAAAAAAAACTTCCTTAATATAATAAAGATAGTAAATTATAGAAATAAGAGTTGAGCCCAGATACACACACATCTATTTAAGTATATCTTTTGTTTTTGCATATTCTAGACCCTCCAACTTGCTCTCTTCCCTTCCAAAAAGTCATCCTTTATAATAAGAATGATCTTTTAAAAGAAGAAAAAAATTAACAAAACCAATCAATACATCAAAAAAAAAACCCTGACTTTATATACAATGTTCATACCTGTGGAGTGGGGGGGATTGCTTTTCACATGGTTGCCTTTCTGTGAGCCAAGGTGATTCCTTATAATTTCACAACATTAATTTTTTAAATTAGTTTTGGTGGTTCTTTCTATTTCCATTATTATAATAATTGTGTATATTGTTTTTCTGGTTCTGCTTGCTTCACTTTGTATCAGTTGAAATGCATTTTTCTACACTTCTGTATATTTAAAGTAATTCCTTTCTGATAGCACAGTCATATTTCATTACATTCATTTACAATTCATTTAGTTATTCCCCAACTGATGGGTATTTACTTTATTTTCAGTTCTTTGCTGTCACAAAAAGTGCTACCACAAATACTTTTGTGCTTAGGGAAACACTTTTTTTCAAAGACCTCTTTAGGGTATTTGTTTCTCAGTGGAATCTCTGAGTCAAAGGATATGGACATTTTAACCACTTAAATTGTAAGATTTCAAATTGCTTTCCAGAATGGTTGTACTAATTTACAGCTTCACCCACAAAGCATTAAGTGATATATTTTCACATTTCTGCCAACATTATCAACATGTTTTTCTATTTTTTTCTTTTTTATTCAATTATCATGAGGTATCCTACCAAATTTCTTTAGTGACACAAATAATGCTTTGATATCTGAACTAGGGGGAATCAAAACACAAAGAGAAAACCATAGAAGGCTATCCCTAATGATCATTAATGCAAAAAATGTAAATAAAAATTAAAGAGGTATAAAAGCATATCCCAAAGATTATATCTGAGTTGAGGTTCAATTTATACCAGGGATGTAGAGTTGGTTTAATATTAGAAAAACTATAAGTACATATTTTTGTGTTTTAATATTAGCAGTAGTATATTATTAGTATATATAATATATAATAAATGATTGTCATATTAATAACCAGGATGACAAAAAACCACATATTTTTGTGTTTTAATATTAGCAGTAGTATATTGTTAATATATATAATGTATAATAAATGATTGTCATATTAATAACCAGGATGACAAAATCATATGATATCATGTCAAGTGATATGCCAAGAGATGTAGGAAAAGAAAACCTTTGACAAAATTTCCCCAGTTTTTGTTTATTTGCCAACTGGAAAACAAAACCTCAAGGTTATCTTGATCTGCATCTCTCCTTTTAGTGATATGAAACATTTTTTTACTATGGTTGTTAACAGTTTACAAATCTTTGAAGCACTTTTTTATACCCTTAGACTACTTATCTATGGTGAAGCATCACTTTAGTCCAGGTCTTTAGAGAATCCAATGTTCCTTCCATAATATCACCTTGTTTCTCTTAGTGGTCATCTAATCTAACTCCTACCTGAAGTATGAACCTCTTGTACAAATTTATGTCTCTGCTTGAAGGGGTCTATTGACAGAATGATGTCAATGAACATTTGTGTAATGGCTCTTCGGTCAAGGCTGGATTGTTTCCAAGGAGTCATAAGTCGCTGAAGTCCCTGGCAGTTTTGTTTCTTCCAAGTATAAAAGAGAAGACTTACACTAGAGGATCAGGACTGGGGGTGTGTGTAGAGCTTTCAATATAGGGGGGACTTTTTAAAAGCTTCCACTCTAATAGAAATGCTACCCTCTACTTCTGATCCTGAAATTTTTCCATTTAGAAGAAATACAACTCCTAGGTGCTTTAGCAACAACATATGTCTCCTTAGAGATAGTCCAGCCTTGCTAGAAGAGCTATGAAATTCATTAATCACATTCTTGATGCAGAACACCATGCTAGGCACTGAAAACAAAGATAAAATAAAACTTGGACTTTATCTTCAAAAAGCTTACAATCTAGAAATTAGGCTATTGTTTAATAATAGGAACAGGGAGAGAAAGACCATTTCTGTGAACTACCATGTTCACATGTTCACCCTGGGAGATGAACTTTTGGCATCAATCAAATAGGATAATGTGTAAAAAGTATTTTGTGAATCTTAAAGGATCATAAATTCCAACTATTATTATTGTCTATCATTGGAGACTTGAACTATTTTAAAATATAACTTCTTTGAGATTCTATTCCTGAATGCTTACAATGACAAATACTGAACCTGAAACATGTATTTAGAGATGAGGGAGAATTACTTATTCCTGTTCCCTTCATCTCTGGTTACTTCTCCGTCCTCCTTTCCTCTCTCTCCTCTTCTTCCATCCTTTTCCTCCCTCTTCTCCCTCTGTCCACATAGAGAATTATACCCTTACCTGTGGGTACTCTGCTTTTGATTGCTGAAACCTCACAAGATAAATTCTAATTTAAGGTCTAGATTTCTTTTTTTTAAGGATTAAGTCTTAATCTAAATCATTCTGACTAACTAATCTGCCAATAAAAGGTCCCAGACTAAGCTTACCTTGGTCATTTTTTTTTTTGGATTCTGATTCTCAGAGTGAATGTAAATAGCATTTTTTTTTCTGTTTTGGTCAGAAACCCTGGAGGTCTTCTCCTCCCAGGTTGACCTTTTTTTGACTAGGTAAAGAGGCCATTTTTTTTGCCTCATTTTTACCTAGCCTTAATCACTGAAAGGCCTTTACCTCAGAAAAACTGAAACCTGGAAAAGATCTTAGCTTAAAAGGCCAAGGTTTTGTACTGCATTTGGAGCCATTTCCAGTTGTCCTGATCTATATATTGCCCACGAACCAGTTGCTCAGGAGAGAGTGAGACTGGTGATTTTACACAGCTCTGTCTCACTTAAATGCAGTTCACTTTCCCAATGTCATACTCCTCTTCAAGAAAGAAGCACAAACAACAATAATAATGCCCTTAGTGTCTCAAGGCTGCATACAATCAGAGTTGATCCACTTTTATTATTTAGAAGCAGAAAGTAGTAACTAATTGATTTGGCTCAAGTGAGGTCTAATTCACCTCTTTTACACCGATCATCTTTTCCAATCTGTAGCTTGTCTGGAATTCATTTAACTTTATATAGTGTTTCATTTTCACACAGTCCTAAATTTCCTGGTTTAACAAAGAAGATTTCTGTGATTCTATATAGATTTTAAGTGACCAGGGTTCAGAAAAGTCAATACAAGATCCAATGAATAAGTAGAAAATGGGGAGTGGAATGCAAATGTTGGAAATCAATAGTATTGTCCTTTATGATTTATCTGGGAAAGCAGATGCTCAAAGGCAGGTAAAGAATTAGGCAATTCCCTTTCCATAGTGACCTCCTGACTTACATCAGGCCATTATCCTTTCATTTCCTTCTGAAGAACTATTACTATAAAGCCAATCACGAGCAACTCTCCTGAGAACTGCTGCTGTGAATTACTTTAAGGATCTAATTGCATAGTATAATGAACTCTCTATTTATTCAGCAATAAACTAAAACAAAACATTCAAGAAACGAAGGCACAACATTCACAACAACATAACAACTTATTAATAAGGTGGCCACAGAGTCTTATAGAAAACATATGTAAGTCATAATCTTATCAGTCAGTATAGAGCACCCAAATCAAGTCTTCTTTCATCTTGACTCCAGGCTGGCTTCCAATCTTCCTTAAGCCAGTCATCCTTAGAAGGTAGTCATCCTTAAGCCAATCATCCTTAGGAGGTAGTCATCCTTAAGCCAATCATCTTTAAGGGGTAGTGGAAAAGTACAAAGAGCATCCACTCCTAGGTCACAGTAAAGTTACAATATCATCAGTCAGCACTGAGTACCCAAGTAAAGTCTCCTTTCAACTTAACTTGAAGGTGACTTCTAAACCCCATGGTTCCTCTTCCATGCTCCCAGCTCTTGCCTGAATTCACCCAGCTCTTGTATGAATTCAACCAACTCTTGCCTGGATTCACAGGTGGGCAACTCCCTGCTTCTGTTCCATATTGCAGCTTACAGGAACTGCTCAACTCCAGGCTCTTCACAGTTTCTGTTTCTAGGAAAAGAAAGCTCAACGGGGCTACAACAATATTTGCACACATTACTGGCATTATCTTAATTCTCTTTCTGTCTGAGAAATCAACACAAATCAACAGAGTGCTTCTGTCTGACAAAGTAATACTAACACAAATCAACAGAGGGCTTCTGTCTGACAAAGTA
>NW_027185698.1:18963665-19003625 GCF_028583685.1 Petaurus breviceps papuanus | reverse complement strand
AAGTAATACTAACACAAATCAACAGAGGGCTTCTGTCTGACAAAGTACACAAATCATTAGACAGAATGCTCTGTCTGACAAAGTAACACAATTCAACAGAGTGCTTCTGTCTGATAAAGTAACACCAACATAGAACAACAGACAGAATAACAAACAAAGCGCCAAAACCACAAGCATTCTCTCTCTCAATATTGCTTGGTCCCAGCTTATACTAGTTTTTATCTACTCTGCTCCTTCCTGTTCCACTCTTTCAGCAAGCTTCTCCCACGGAGGGCTTTAGGTTTATTAAGGATGACATTAGGCTTACTAAGGTCGGGGAAAGTCTCCAAACTCCCTCAGGCCTCTTAAAAGCAACACAATGTATACTGTTTCCAACAAGACTTGACACATTCAATGGCAAGGGTCAAAGACACTCGAATAGCTGAAATAAGCAGCAAAGTATAACTTTGCTTGTCATTACAATTGTATCTCTCATCTGCTCAAGAATCTCTAATGACTCCCTATTTCCTATCACCTCATCTAAACTCTGTAAAACTCTCATGAATTCTATTGCAGTTTGTTTCATGTACCTAGCTCCTAGCTGACCAATTTATCTCCCTCCCACTCTTTCCTAAAATGCTCCCTCCTCTATAATCAGGTACACCTACTCCCTTTCTTACAAACATACCATGCTCATTCCCCACCTTGTGCCTTTATTTATGTCATTCTTCCAATCTAAAAGGCCTTCCTTTCTCTTTTCCATCTAGCCAATCTGACCAATCCATTGAACTCCAAGTCAAATCTTACCTTCTCCAGGAAGTCTTCTCTAATGATTCCTCACTCTTTTATCATCTCTTCTGGGTTCTGGCAGCACACATATTCAGGGACTCCCAGTTTTGTCCTTAATCTCAGGCTAGATTGTATTGTATTGTCTTCTGGTTGCTTTACTTGCCATAGGCTTCTCTTTCTAACTTGAGATGATCATCTCCTTCAGGGTAGGGGCCATATCTTCTGCAGCTTCTGGCTTCTGAACAGTAGTTGGGCTACTTTGGAAGCGTAGTAAGTAATAGCTCTGATTCACCAGTTGGTTGAAGGATAACAAGAGAGCAAAACTAAGAAAGTCTATGTCAAGGGCTATCTATACTTGTTATGTGGATATGAACACCCATTTACCTCCTTCTTTCTCTTTCTTCACTCACTCTCCTCTCCTAATTTTTAAAATTAATTAATTTATTTTTAGTTTTCATCTTCACTTCCAAAAGGTTTTGAGTTCCAAATTTTCTTCCCATCTCTACCCCCCACCCCAAGATGGTGCACATTCTGATTTCTCATTTCCCCATTCTTCCCTCCCTTCTATCACACCCTTCCCCCTTATTATCTTGTACAGCAAGATAGATTTCTCCTAATTTTTTCCCCTCATCTCCCATACTCTGGATGCTGCTATTGCTGATTTTTAAAATGGTTAACATATATTTTAGGTTTGCAAAGTGCCTTACAAATATTGTCTCATTTTATCTTCACAACAGCACTGAGAGGTAGATGAGGAATCTAAGGTAGGCAGAGGTTAAGGGATTTGCCCATGGTCAAACAAGCAGTAAATGTTTGAGGACTCCAGGACTAGTGCTATATCCATCTAGCTGCCTCCATGTATTGACAATGTCCTATTGACAATTATAAAACACCAACAGCCAGCATTTACCCTGAAAACAACTTCTTTAGGGCAGTCACACTCACAGAAGAAAGATGCCGGTTTACTGGCTTCCATCACTTAGGCTCATATTCATCCATGCAAAGGCCAGGTAAATGTCTCTCTACCTAAAGGGATTTTCACCTGGGACCCATGGATATGTGTGTGTGTGTGTGTGTGTGTGTGTGTGTGTGTGTGTGTAAGCACATGTGCACACTTTTTGTTTTAAATAGCTGTATTCCTCATCTGTAAAATGAGCTGGAGGAAGAAATGACAAACCACTCCAGTATCTTTTCCAAGAAAACCCCAAATAGAGTCATGGAGAGTCAGCTACAACTAATCAACAAAACAAGTATTCCATTATCAGTAATCTCCTTTATAATCATAATTATTTTGCTTTATATATTTATTTACATATTTTGAAAGAGTTAACCAGACAATGAGCATTTATTAAGGACCGACTAGGTGCCAGGCATTGTGATAAATATGGGGGATGCAAAGAGAGGAAGAAGACAATCCTTGCTTTTTGTTTTTTGCCTTTTTTTTCCTTTGGAGGGCAATTGGGGTTAAGTAACTCACCCAAGGTTACACCACTAGTATTTTTGTGTGGGTGTTAAGTGTCTTCGGGTCCTCCTGACTCCAGGGCCAGGCTTTACTCACTGCGCCACCTAGCCGCCCCCACAATCTCTGCTTTTAAGGAGCTCACAATACAATGTTTAACTTTTATTTTTAATTTTGAGCTATGAATTCTCCCCCTGCCTCCAGTCTCTTCCCCACCCATACTCTTACCCATTATGCATGTGCAGTCATGCAACACATATTTACATATTGGTCATGTTCCTGCCCCACCCCATCAAAGAAGAGAAAGATAAAGAAAGTGAAAAATAATATCCTTCAATCTCCCTTCAGAGTTCATCAGTTCTCTCTCTAGCAGTGGAACACAATTCACATAATGAGTCCTTTGAAATTTTCTTGAATGATTATATTGATCAGAGTGGCTAAATCTTTCACAGATAATCATCATTGCAACGTTACTGTTACCGCGAAGAAAGTTCTCCTGGTTCTGCTCACTTAACTTTGCATTAATTCATATAAGTCTTCCCAGGTTTTTCTGATCCCATTCCCTCTATCATTTCTCATGACATAATAGTATTCCATGACAACAATATATCACAACTTTCAGCCATTCTCCAACTGATGGGCATTTCCCCAATTTCTAATTCTTTGACACTCCAAAAGAGCTTCTATAAATATTTTTTTACATATAAATCTTTCCTCCCCTTTTTCTTTGATATCTTTGAGGTAATAGTAAAAGCTAATAGGTAACATTGATATAATGCTTACTATGTGTGAGATACTGCACTAAGTACTTTACAATTATTAGTTCATTTGATTCTCACAACAAACCTGGGAAGTAGTTTCTATTATTATCTCCATTTTATAGATGAGGAAACTGAGGCAGACAGAGGTTAAGTAATTTGTCCAGGTTAATGTCTGAAAACAGATTTGAACTCAGGTCTTCATAACTCCAGACCCCACACTTAAATCACTGGAGCACCTATTGCCTCTGGATACAGACCTAGTAACAGTATTGCTGGGTCAAAAGGTATGAACAGTTTTATAGCCCTTTGGGTATAGTTCCAACTTGTTCTCTAAAATGGATAGACTAGTTCCTAACTCCACCATAAGTTCATTAGTTTCCTATTTTTCCACATCACCTCTCATTTTTATCATTTTCCTTTCATCTTAGTCATTCTGAAAGATGTAAGGTGGTACCTCAGTTGTTTTAATTTGCATTTCTCTAATTGAAAATTTAGAACTTCTTATCATGTGACTATTGATAACTTTGATTTCTTCTTCTGAAAACCTCCTGTTCATATCCTTTGACCATTTATCATTTGAAGAATGGCTTATTTTTATATAAACACACACAGAATTCCCTATGTATTTGAGAAATGAGGACTTTATCAGAGAAATTTACTGTAATCCACCCCACAGCCCCTGTTTCTCACTCTCTTTCTAATTTTTGGCTACATTAGTTTTATTTTTGCAAAACTTTTTTTTTTAAATTCAGGTAATCAAAATCATACATTTAAAAGCATGATTCCAAAGAAGGGTCCATAGCCCTCACCAGATTTTCAAAAGGATTTGTGTCACAAAAGAGCAGATAAGCAATAAATAAATAAATTTTTAAATTTTTAAAAAGCTATCCTCTTAATTTTCTCATCTCTTCAGGGCCATTCTTGATTATTACAAAACAAGTATCTCTTTTTTCACATTTACATTGCTATAGTCATTGTATATATTTTCCCTGAATCTTCTTTCTTTGCTCTGGAACACTTTTTGGAAGTCTACTAACTCCAGACTTGCTCTACCTAGTTTGAGTACAATTTTTCCAGAACACATTGCCATACAGGACAGGTTGTTGTGAAATTGTGTCTTTAAGTGACTTGCCCTGGTCACACAGCCTGAGGTGAGAGTTCAGCTCTTGTTTCCCTGACTTCTAATCCTGCATCTGTCATCTATAGCCCATTATGTCTCAAAGGACATCATTTAACTGCTCTAGATAAGTAATTTCACATCTCTGGATTTTAGTCTTCACATCTATGAAATGAAGAGATTGTTGATCTAAATGATCTTTCAAGTGTCTTCCAGCTTTGACATGCTATGATTTGCTTGCTAGATTCATGCCACACCCACATAAGGGATAAGAACAGCATAGACTAGGAAAAGGTCACCTCAGAGGCATACACATTTTTCTATTCTGGCCTAGGCCCAAACTGAATGAATCTCCCATAATTTGATGCCTAACCAATCCTACTTTTTTAATCTCTAAAAAATGTAGTTTGATATTTGAGTGAGAAGACATTTGCTCAGAGATCCCTCCTGTTTTAGATAGAAGATAACAACAAATAATTCAGAAACAAAAGGGCAAAAATTACCAGAGAAGAATATTTGAAAGCAAGAGAGAAACACTTTAATAAATGTTCCGGTTCTGATGTATTGATAGATGGAAATTCCCCCAAGGTATTTTGTAAAGTAGGCCACAGCTCTCCTCCCTGACTTGGAGTCTCTTCCAACTTTGGAGCTATTGGGGAGATAGAACTATTACATTATTAGCTCTGGGGTGAGGCCTCCCAATGCTGTTGAAATATTCTCAATTTAAATTCTATTCTGTATTGCTTGGTTGGAATAATTTTTATATCTGGAGTATTTTACATTTTAATGTTAGCCTGACTTTTTTTTTTAATTTTTGTATTTTAAAGGATTGTAAACCTTGCTCCAAAAAAAGGAAAATAGATCTTGATATTATATTTTTATTTCTTATCATTAGAGTAGGACAGGAGTCTGAGTCAAGGTTAAAAACAGACTTTGTAGCATCTTTAGGCATTTTCTTCAGACTTGCAAAACTAAAGAGAGGCAATGCAGCATGGTGGATAGGGACCTACCTGGAGTCAGGAAGACATGGGTTCAAGTCCTGCCTGTGAAACATTAGCTGAACACTCATGGACAAGTCACAACCTCTGGGGGTCCTAGATAATTCTCCAGAGACAAACTACAAATTGCTCATCAGTATCAATGTAGCAAGTTTCCCATAATAATGAAACCACAGGTCATGTGTGTGTATGTGTGTGTGTATGCATGCACTCACATTTACATTCTCATATGTGCATGTGTCCATGTGAGTATATAGGGAGAGTAGGACAAAGCCAATGAAACCAAATGTATTAGGATCTCCTTTTTAATCCAGTTCCTTGATGTGTTTTCTATCTATTCTCAGAGCTCAGAACAATGCCCAGTAATAGTAAGAGCTTAATAAATATTTTTCATTCATTTTCATTTGTGATTTTCTCTCTGCAGGCATTCCACCTCCTAACAGAGACCTGTCCACACCTTAGTAGATTTTGTTTTGTTTTGTTTTGTCTTGTTTATGAGTTATTGGGACCAAAATGGTTCCTCAGCTGGTATAAAATCTCCTAAACAGAAAGAGGAGGGTCCTCGGATGCCATTCCTTCAGTCTGTCACTATGCCCATACTTGAAGCCTTCTCAACACTCTAGCAGAACCTGCCAGAGCTTATGTTCCCAAGGTCAGCTCCATTTTATGAAGAGGCACCAGAGCTGGATCTTGGCAGAGGTTCCATACACGTCATTACAGAATGTCAAGTGACCCGTTGGAGTTAAAGAAACCTTTCCTTAAAGAAGCCAGCTTATAAACTGGAGTATTCTGACAGCTGAACCTTGGCCTACTGGGCCCAGAGCAGCTATACTCAAATCAACAGAGGTTCTCTCTAATCTGCTATTTAAACAGCTGCTAATCAGATAGTCATAAAAGCATAGAAATTTAGTGCTTTGGAGTTCACTAGTTCAACCCCCTCAATTTACAAATGGGATAACTGAGGCCCATAAAGGTTAATCAACTGTTTTGTCTCTGTAGCCCAACTACCTAGACCAAAACTTCCCGATATTAAGTAGACCTTTGTTAAATACTAGCTCATTGAATTGAATTGCCCAAGGTCACACAGCAAATTTTGGTGGCAGAATTGGAATGCTCAGACTAATTATTGTTCCTCTATACTATACCATATCACCTTTGAATGGGAATAAGTTGATTTCTGACTGGCAAATTAATCCAGATTCCCATTTGCCCTCCTCTCCTGCCATATAACTTTCCCTTGGGAAGGAAACAAAAAGTAATTTCAGTTGGTAAAATGTATGTAGACAATGCAATGCTGGGTCTAGGTATGATTGTTACTACAGCATAGCTGTGTTTTTCCCTCCTGTTTTTGTATACTATGGGTAGGCATTAGAACAACATAGACCAGAAACTGAGAGTGGAACATTTGACCATAAACAGAGGCAATGAGGTAGAATAGGAGACAGAGTACTGACCTGGGTTCAAATCCTAAACTAGACACTTACTAGCTGTGAGACCATGGCAAATCATTTAACCCCTTTTTGTCTCAGTTTCTTCAGCTGTACAAAAAAAAGATGGGTGAGGTTTCTAAAGTCTCTTGAGCTTTAAATCAATGATGTTATGAACAGATCCTACACATAACAATTATGACATTAAAAAGGAAGGTCAAAAGCAAATCCCCAGCTGCCAATGTCCAGACTGATTTCTTTCCATGAACACTCTAGTAATTCATACTATATTGTCTGATTATGAAGTGATCTAAGAAGAAAAAGAGCTTATTAGCAATACACTAGGGGTCTCAGAGAACATGATGGAATTGGAAAGTAGTGGATCTTAGAAGACCATGTAGAGAGAGGGCTAACATGTATATGGGTAAAAGTATGAGAAGAAATATCAGGAAGAAATACTTTAACCTCAACAGATGGTGACTAAACCATAGGGATAAAGGAAACAGCATGTGAGGGGTTGCCAACCTCAAAATGGGAGGAATCAGTTAATAAGGTCTAGGACTTTGCAGAGTCTTGTGATGACTGAATCCACATCAGTGTAGGATATGTGGAATAATTAGATTCTATGGTTTATCACTCCAAACACTGGAGAACCAGTGGTGATAATGGAGAAGGTATGAAGGATTATTTTTTTTCAGTGTATATGGGTTAGTATATACCCGGTTCTCTATTCCTTTGGCCAGACAGAGCTCATGCTCAGTGCCTACTTTAAAACTTCAATCTAGGGGCGGCCAGGTGGCACAGTAAGTAAGAGTGCCGGCGCCAGAGTCAGGAAACCTGGGATTGGTTCTGGCCTGAGATACTTAACACCCACACAAAATAACTGGCCATGTAACCTTGAACAAGTTACTTAACCCCAATTGCTTGAAAAAAGAAAAACCTTCAATCCAAGAAGTGGGTAAATGAGGCAGACTTAAAAACACCCTATACATGAAATACTCAGCTCCAAATCTGAGTCTGCAGAGGGGCCAAAACCCCTTCTCCTCTAGAGAATACTCACTCTTTCCTCTCCTGTCACCCACTTTCCGTCTCCCCTTAATGTATATATTGTCTTCTCTAACTAAAATGTAAGCTGCTTGAGGGAAGGACTGACTCGATAGCTTGTATTTGTATCTCCAGTGCTTAGCACAGTGCATGGTACACAGTAAAGGCTTAATAAATGCTTTTTCTATCCATTTGTCTAGTACCTTTGGGGTTCCCAGGCTTCTAGTCCCTAGTCCCTGCTCAGTATCTTTAATGGATGAATTCCGTTTCAATCCCTCTAGTGCTGTGGCACCCTGAGGCATATGATTTCTCTTGTAAGTTGCTTACTTCCTAGTCTATTTCTCATCTGAATTAATCAGCATTAATGATTAAGTACCTACTATAAGACAGCCATTGTGCTAAGTACTAGGAATATGAAGAGAAATGAAACAGTCCTCAAGGAGCATCTCCTTTCCTTTAATCCTCACTTCTCTTCTTCCTCTCAGGGTCCTTTCCCTAGCTTTCTTCCTGGTGCTTAAGACTCTTGAATACTACTCCCCTTTCTGCCACCCACCCACCCCTGCCTTTTTGCCTGGGACAAAGGGAGTTAATTTTTCATTAGAACTTAAAGCATCGTGCTGTCTTTGAACAGGAAGATGAGGTTCCCTGAGTTAGGGCTTTGAGAATGCACAAGCTTTGTGTTGATGAATCTCAGTGCCTGCTTGTTTACCTATATTAGAGTTTTTAATAGGAAGTATAGTGGCTGCAGTTTCAGGGGAATTAAGAACAATATAGATATTGAAAACACCTTTCAATTGGCATGGTGGATAGTTAACCTGAAGCCAAGAAGATCAAAGCTGGCATCAGATGCTTGATAGCTGTGTGATCCTGGACAAGTCGCTTAACCCTTGCCTCCATTTCCTCATTTGTATAATAAGCTGGAGAAGGAAATGACAAACCACTTGTATTCTTGACAAGAAAACCCGAAAAGATGTCACAAACAGACATTATTGAAAACAACTAAACAATATAACAACAAAAGTTATCTCCTGTTATCTGAAGGGCTATGGAAAAGGGTGTTGGAGTTACTTATGTTTCTTTGGTCCCAGGACAATGAGTGAAGAGAGGCAGGTTTAGGCTCAGAAGCATATTAAATGTTTCAGAATTGGAAAGGAGCTCATAGGTCAGTCAATTCAGCTGGTACTTTCTCTGGAAATTCCTTACAATATCTGGGACATGTAGTCATCTGACTTCTTTTAATTTAAAAGAGTTCCAGAGATAGGGGAACCCACTCTCTTCAAAAGAACTTTTTCTATTTTTTCATAACTAATCATTAAGAAGTTTCTATGTTCATAAAATCTAAATTTTCCTCTCTACAACTTCTACTCATTCACCTTCCAGAGGTGGGAAACCTGTGACCTTGAGGCCATATGTGGTCCTCTAGGTCCTCAAGGGTGGCTCTTTGACTTAATCTAAATTTTCCTCTCTACAACTTCTACTCATTTACCTTTCAGAGGTGGGAAACCTGTGACCTTGAGGCCCATATGTTGTCCTCTAGGTCCTCAAGGGTGGCTCTTTGACTTAATCCAAACTTCTTTTGAAGCTTGAAGTGAAGGGAAGGAAACTGAAGCAAGAAGGGTTAAGTGACTTGCTCAGGGTCACACAGCTAGTAAATGTCTGAGGCTAGATCTGAACTCATGGAGATGAATCTTGTTGATTCCAAGTCCAGTGCCCTATCCATTGTGGCACCTAACTGCCACTTCAGATGATTACCACTGAAGGCAAAATGCCAGAAGAGTAGACTTAGTCAAATAGGTAAATCTACAGGCTAGAAACTCTTGAGTAGGTTTGACTACTGAGAGAAATGTACTCATTTCCTGAGTCCATATCATGATTTTGGCTTGTACATCAGTATTGACAGCCTCTTGTCTGACATTTGTAAAAGGAATGAAGTCAGATGTGACAATAGGTCCAGTTTCACTCAATATTTATTGAACTTCTATTATGAACAAGACCCCATGCTAGTATAATCACACTAGGTAAGTCATCACAGCTGAGCTATTGGGGCTGGAGTGGGGGGACCACAAATGTGGGCACTAGATCTCAGGATTATGCCAGCCTCCATCCCATTCTGGGATTGCCTGTAGACAGCAGAATAAGGCAGAAAATCTGGGCTGATATTTCTAAGATAGATTCATTTTCGTTCTGTTTCAGATGATCTTGGGAAGTTCTCTATCATAGAATGATGGAGCTTGGGGCTGGGGATAAGAAAGTTGGAGAGAGGATTCTGTTGTTCCTGAGTGGTTTGTCTTGTATCCCCCCTGTGCTGTGTGAGTCTCCATGAGGAAGACTAACCTACTGGGATGAGCTTTGGTCTGATGGAGTTTGGGGGCAAATATAATGTGGGAAAGGTGATAAATCTAAAGGTTACCCAAAGTAAGTTTTGACAGCACTACTTGAACCATTCCCAATTACCTGACGTGTCTGTCAGAGCTTTTTGGACAGGGCAATTAGACACAGTTCAAAAGATTATGAAGTGTATGACATACCCCTTGCCTTCAGGGTGCTCACAGTATATGGGGAATGGGGAATAAGAGGGGAAACAACACACACACACACACATATAAGAAAGCTAACAATACATGAGAGTGTGGTGAGTACTTTAACAATTTAGAGGATATTGAGTAAGAGCACTAAATACCACAGGTGACCTATGGACCAGTCAGAAATGAGTTAGAGGGGAAGAGAAAAAGAACAAACATTTATTAATCACTTAATACATTCCAGGAACTGTTCTAAGGGCTTTACAAATATCATCTCATTTGATCATCCTGTGAGGTAGGTGCTACTATTTTCTTCATTTTACAGATAAGGAAACTGAGACTTATACAGGCTCACACAGCTAGTAACCATCTAAAGTTAAATTTGAACTAGGACTTCCTGACTGCAGACCCAACACTCTGTCCTCTGACCACCTATCTACCTAGAGTGTTCAGAGAAAAAGAAATATACTTTAGCAAAGAGATGGAGTCAAGAATGTACAAATCATTTTCAAGGGAGAATGAGTATCGTAATCTAGCTAGAAAAGAATTTGGAGGAGGAGCATAGTAGGAGACAGAGTTTAAAGGTGGGGGTCAGAGTTAAACTTTCAACTCTATGCACTTTTCTTTAAGAAGCCAACAAGCAATCTGGAAGTTACTATTAGGAGACATTTTGGGGATCCTCTGGGAAATTATTCTACCTCAATAATCTGTTAGTTACTGTGAAAATGCCCTGAGATAGTGTGAGGAAATAGCTTGTCAAAGACTGTGGATTTGAATTTGAATGGGTGTGAGATTCCTTTCTCTCTCCAGTGTATTGGTGTGCCTAGTCTAATATTTGAATAGGTTTTCTTGGCACAAGATGACAGAAGCACAGCATTACAGGCTCTCAGAGTTGGAAGGCACCTCAGAGGTCACTTAACCATACCTGAACAAGAACCTACTTTTTTTTTTTTTAAAGCAATCGGGGTTAAGTAACTTGCTCAAGGTTACATGGCCAGTTATTTCTGGGTGTGGTGCTGAGTATCTGAGCCCAGATTTGATCCAGGTCATCCCGACACTGGAGCCAGTGCTCTTACTTGCTGAGCCACCTGGCCACCCCTAAGCAATTGGGGTTAAGTAACTTGCTCAAGGTTACATGGCCAGGTGTTTCTGGGTGCGTGCTTAGTGTCTGAGCCCAGGATTCGATCTCCAGGTCTTCTCAACACTGGAGCCGGTGCTCTTACTTGCTGTGCTACCTGGCCGCCCCAAGAACCTACTTTTTAATATATTTGGCAGATGACCTCTAGCAAAGGGGGTGCTTACTCCCAGGGGCCCATGCAGCCCATGGCACTTTGGGATAGCTACAGTTGTTAAGAGCTTTGTCCTTATGTTGACCCTGTCTCTTTGCCACTTTCAACCACTGCTCCTAGCTCTGCCATTGACCAAGGAGAATGAGTTTTCCATATGGTGCCTCTTAAGATACTTGAATATAGTATTCACCTGTCTGCCCATCCCTTCCCACTTAAGTCTTTTCTAAATATCCTTAGTCATGTCAATTGATTCTCATATGAGATGATCTCAATGTCCTTTATTATCATCATTATCATCATCATCATCATAGTGTTGTTATTGATTACTATTATGATGATGATGATGATGATGGCTAGCACTTACATAACACTTTAAGGTTTACAAAGCACTTTTGCATGTTATCTCATTTGCTTCTCAAAAAAACAATTGTTCCCATTTTACTGATGAGAAAATTGAAGAAAGCAGAGATTAAGTGACTTGCCCAGGGAGTCTGAGGCTAGATCTGAACTTGGGTCTTCTTGACTCTAGTCCAGTAGTCTACCTTCTTTGCACCACCATGGACATTAGCCTCTGGATGTTCTCTCACTGATAAATGTTTATTCTAAAATGGGACACCTAATTCTTAATATGGTATTAAAGATTTTATCTGACCAGGGTCAAGTACATTGAGATTTTCCCCACCATAATTTTGAATACTATGTCTCTCAATATATGAATATTATTATCTTTTTTAGATGGGGGAAGCCAAGGCAATTGGGCTTAAGTGATTTGCCCAAGGTCACAGAGCTAGTAAGTGTGTCAAGTGTCTGAGGTCGGATTTGAACTCGGGTCCTCCTGACTCCAAGGTCAGTGCTCTATTCACTGTACCACATAGCTGCCCCTTATATTTTTATTTTTGATTGCTATATCACCCTGTTGACTCATATTTAACTTTTTCAACTTTTGAAATTGGTTTTCTTAATCTAAATATAAAATTTTGCATTTATTCCCTTTCCCCATTAAATTCTATCTTATTAAAATAAGTGAAGTCTAGTTGATCAAGTTTACTTTGAATCATGTTGTCTAATTTTCTTTCCAAGATTTACTCATTAGCAAACTTGATATCCAGGTCATCAATGGATTTTAGTTAGATTCCTTGGGCACTCCATTATAGACCTCCTTCCCAAATGATATCAAACATCAATGTTTATGGCAGTCATTAAACTGTTTCTGAAGTCACTGAACAGTACCGTCATTTGACTCCCATTCATTTCCATCTTGTTTGTAAGAATGCCATAAGAGACTTCCAAAAAATCTAGACAAACAATATATAGAGCTCTCCTTGTTCCAACAGTCTAGTGAACTTTAACAAAATGGAATGAGGTTAATCAATCATGGACTATTCTTGCTAACATCATGCTGGCTCTTTGTGATCAATTCCTCTTATAGATGATCACTAATGATTTCATAATCTCTTTAATAACATCTTCTACAATCTTGCCAGGATTTGAAAGCAACATCATTAGCCTATAGTTTGTAGACTGCTTTCCTTTTCTTTATTAAAATTTAGAGCACTTCCCCTTTTAGTGGCATAGTGTATAGAGAGCTAAACCTGGAGTGAAGAAGAGTTCAAATCTGGCCTCAGATACTTATGAGATATGTGACCTTGAACAAGTCATTTTCTGCCTCAAGTTCTTCATCTGTAAAATAGGGATAATAAAACACTAAAGGCTCATAGTTATGAGAATCACATGAAATCTTTGTAAAACACTATATATAATGCTAGTTGTCATTATTGTTATTTGTTCAGTCACTTTTCAGTCATGTCTAACTCTTCATGACTCTATTTGGAGTTTTCTTGAGTGTTTTGCCATTTCTTTCTCCTGCTCATTTTACAGATGAGGAAACTGAAGCAAAGAGGGTTAAGGGACTTGCCCAGGGTAACATAGCTAGTTGGTATCTGAGGCAAGATTTGAACTCAAATAGATGAATCTTCCTAGTTCCAGGCCTAGAACTCTATCCACTGTTCCTGCCTATTATTGTTATATTTGTCTCCAATCCCCTTGTAACTGCCAGAATTACAGTGGTAGGGGAGAGTAAAGGATGAAGATAATAAAGTAAATATTGTTAGTAGGCTGTCTGCATCAACCCAGTAAAGTAGTACATGTTGCATTAATATTAGCTAGCATTTTTATAGTGCCAGATTGTCAAAATGCTTTAAATATGTTATCTCATTTGATCTTCATAACAACCATGCAAGGTGGTGGGTGCCATTAATATCCCCATTTTAAAGAAGTAGAAGCTGAGACTGAGGGGTGGTAAGTGACTTGCCCACAGTCACAAAGATAATGTCTGAATCAATATTGAAACTTCTATATTCTGACTTGAAGTCCAGTGTTAGATCCAGTATGCCACTGAGCTGCCAACTACCACCTACTACCTACTATTGCCATCTAGCTTCAAGGAAAAGTATCATTGGACTATAGAAGTAGCAGTAGAAATATAGAGGAGGGGGTAACTATAAGAGATGATGCAGAAGGTAATTGGATATGAGAGGCAAAGGAAATGGAATAGTCAAAGATAACCTTGAAATTGGAGACTGAGTAAATGGTGTTACCACTAAATGAAATGGGAAGATCAAAAGAGGAAGCAGGTTTTAAGGGGAAAGTTCCTAAATTTGGTATGGAACATGTTGAATTTTGTGACCCAGTGAAAAATCCCTTTGAATTCTTTACAAGTGATCTGAGTGGTGGGGAATAGGGGGAGGAAGTTTAGAGAAAAGTTCGCAGGCTAGGATTTGAGAAAAATAGAAATATGAGAGTTATCTACACATGGGTAAAAGCTGAAGCCATGGGAATGAATGAGATTGCCTTGCTAAGGAGGAGAATATGGAGAGAGAAGTGGTCCAAGGGTGGATCTTTGGGGAATACCCATCTTTAAGGGTTAGTAAAGGAGGCAAAGAGAGGGACAGTAAAGGAGGACAAAAGTATGTGGTAGGAATGGGAACAGGGGAGTATGACATCTCTGAGGTAAAGGGAGGGGTAGGAGGAAGGAGTGGTCAGAAAGAAGAAAGAATTTTAAAAGACTTGCATTTGGTGATTAAGGGGTCACTGGTGACTTTCAACAAAGCAGGTTCAGTATAATGATGGTGACAGAAACTAGATTAAAAGGAACTGAGGAGTAGGTATTAAGGGCATTGAGGCATGAGGTATAGGTAATTTGTTAAGTAATTAGAGATTGGCTAGTAGACAGAGATCTAAGAACCTTGGGGAAATCCCAGAAACCGCAGAAAGACCAGAACTAAGTGGTGGCAATAACTACTCAGTGATTCCCAAACTTAAGACTGTGGGATTCAGGGCTTCATTGAGTAACAAGAAGAGAAATGTGAAACCAGAGAGGGAGGAGGGAGCAGCTAAGGGCTCGGTTTTTTTTTTTTTTTATTATTCACTTAGGATAATTCTTTATAGAAATCATTTAGGACTTTCTATATTCCTATGATTCTTCTAACACAGAACAGAAAATGAAATTACAGAAAGTATGAATCACTCTTGAGAATTAGCATAGCATCATGGACTAACAATTATCCTAAAAAAAGATAAAGGTCATGTATAAACTTGCCTGGAAGCAGACAAAGGTGTTCATTAGCACTACAGATGCTAATCACCCAGTGCTGTTACACATGGCACCACCATGCTGGGGGAGAGTCTGATAGTTATGGGATTAGAAATTAATTGAAATACAACAACACTCAAGTCAGTGAATATTAATGTGGCACCTACTATGTGCAAGGTACTATGCTACTAATAGCCTATACTACATTTAGAGAAACTGGATGCTGGGGATGTGAGTGGGTGTAGGGTGAGCTAGAGATGAATAAGAAATTCTTCCTGCATGAAGATCACTACAGGAAAAGAGAAAGATGATCATGCATACATATTTATGATACCAAGTCGTGTAACTATAAGTAATAGAATATGATAGAAATTAGGGAATAAAAATTATGGATCAATAGAGAGGGTACATAGTGGCTATGAATGAAGAAAAAAGGAAACAAATATTTATTAATATTTAAATATTTATTAAATTCTTACTGTGTTCCAGGCACTGGGTATATCAGCAAATATAATAAAAATAAAGACAGTTCTTGCCCTCAAAGAGCGTAAATTCTAAATAGGGAAAGAAAACACTCAAAAGGAAGCTCAAAAGGGGAGAGGTGGATTTGAGGGTATTTGGTACATTCTTTTGAAGTCTGGATATTGAGGACGGGACTGAGAGAGAATAAAAACTGACCTAGGGCCCCTCCAAAACATGAAGGTCCCCCTCTTCCCCTACTACCCTGCTAGGAATTTATCAATGGAAGAAAGGGTCGGGCCTTGCAGTATGCTGAAGTTCTGTTGCTAAGTATTATACAAAAGAGTTAGTCTAAGGTATGTCACCAGAATTATTTATGATCAGAAAAGGAAATGGGTTGATCACATGGCAAAAGCAAAGGATTACGGATTTACAGCCCAGGTGTACATCCATCCAATGGTATTTGTGTAGGGCATGAGAACTAAAGAAAGACCCCTGGCATTGGGGGTGAATTTGAGAGAACATGGACAAGGGTCCTGAAAGATCAGAGTGTATGAATGAGCAATAAACTGTACCACTGGATGATTCGTTGGAACATCTAAATACCCAATAGACACATAGTATATGACGGGAATACAAACAAGAACTTCATGAGATTCTGGTAATGGAATATCATTTCTAACTTTAAGGATCCAGGAATGCTTCACAGAAAAGGTAGCATTTAAGTTGGACCTTAAAAGCTGAGTAGGGGACAGTGAGGTGGCACAGTGAATAGAGCACTGTTCCTGGAGTCAGGAGGACCTGAGTTCAAATCTGACCTCAGGCACTTGACACACTTACTAACCATGTGACCTTGGGCAAGTCACTTAATCCTAATTGCCCTTCCTTCCCTCCTCCAAAAAGAAAAAAAAAATTTTTTTTTTTTTTTAGCAAAAGTTGATTTATTGACCACAGCACAAAAATAGATTTTTAAGGGATTATATGGAATAAAAGAGAAGAATATCTCAGACATAAAGGAGGACTTGCAAACATTTTAGATGTAGGAAGATAGGAGATACATTTAAAAACTAGGAATTAATCACATTTGTTGGAACATAGAAAATGTGGAGGGGATCAGCATAAGATATCATTAACAAGGTAGTGAGGCACCAGATTGTGTAGGGTATTGACTTGGACTTCATTTGTTTAGGTAGTAGGGAACCACTGAAGGATAGGGAACAAAATTCTGGTATTCTGGGTCGTATGTATAGGAAATATAACACTTGCAAGATCTTTTCTGTACCCCTACTTCCAACCAGGTTCACATTCTGCCAAGAAATACTACGTGGTGATTCAATATAAAAAATTGAGGACTAAACCTAATATGGAATGAATACATAGCTTCCTCAGGACACTGTCTGTATGCTGCCTGAACTGATAATATTGAAAGGTCACATGGCTAGTTGGTGTATGAGATGTTCAGGGAGGTATAGCATCTCTGGTGTGAGCACTTGCTGACACCTTTTCCAGGGCTGTTCATCTACCTTTGTGTCCACCTGGCACATTATTCTCACTAGTGGCTCTAAGAAGCTGTAGCAGGAATGGTGGCCACATCTTGGTAAAACTGTTTTAGCTGTCAGGACAAACCACATTGACGATAACTGACAGGCCTCAGACCCCTTGGTGAATTAGAGGGATGTGTACCCCAAGCATGTGAAGATGTTGAAGAATGGGAGGATAAAAACTATTTGTTCCAATAACTGTGGAGGCAGCTGAAGCAGATACTACGGAGGACTTAGAGGTTGGTCGGACATCAAAGACACCAAGGTCATCCACTGCATCCTGGGACATTACCAGTCATCCTGCCTTTTATCCTGCCACTGGACTTCACTGATTCTGGAAAAGAGAGTTAGACTGACAATTTTGTGCAACTCTGCTTCACCTAAATCCAATTCACACACAAGTCAAGACATCACCCCACGATGTCATTGGTCTGCTTTGAAAAGGAAGGATGGACAACAAGCTAACTCCTTAAAACTCACTTTTTGCTGAGCAAACCTCACAAAGAAGATGATGCCCAGAACAGCCAGACAAAGTTAGAACAACTCATGTTAGGTAGACAGACCAGACATTCCAAAGCCTGAGTGAAGTGTGTCCTGGGGCCATGTGACTGAGTGGCTGATTGCTAAGTGGTAGCAGCTAAACCTAGATCACTCCAGCAGGCAGCTGTCAGAGGAGGTGGCTCAATCCAAAGAAAAAATTGCTTTAAGGCAGAGAGGTGACTGGGCAGAATGTGAGAAAGTCTGCAAGTAACATCAGGAGGCACTGACCAAAGAGAAAACTGTACATATCCCCTGTGTGGAAGAAACAGTTAGTCATCTATTGAACTTGTCAGTCAACTCAAACACACAGGTAGCATATCAATACTTTTCATTGTAGAAAGAAGAATATTAATGAGGTCAGAATCATAGGATCACAGGTTTGGAAGGGACCTTAGTGGCTATCTCATTTTAAGGCAAGGAAACTGAGACACAAAGAAGTCATCTTGCTTAGGGTCATACAATTAGTAAGTATCTAAGATCAATTTGATGGCAGGTTTTTCTGATTCCAATTCCAATGCTATATCTCCTACTCTAATCTACCTCCTTTATTTTGGGTCGTTTGTGGATCAAACTTTATCCTGTCCTCAATACAGACCCTCTCTGGCTTTGACTTGGGCCATCAGCTGCAAAATGCATATATAGAGAGGGGTAAAAAAGAATATATTGATTTCCTGGTGAAAATCCACTCCCAATAGGGAAAAATGGGTGTCAGTAAATGTATATTAATAGAAACAAATCTCCACTTCCATACATTCCCCCAAATGGAACTAATGGATCATTAGTACACTCATCCTAACAGAGCAAGTTGCCTGAGGGGGTGTAATGTAATGCCAAAAGAAAGGCAACTTCCCAAGGTTCAGAATACCAGCATAGGTGCTCTCCATTTTATTCAGTAACAAACCAAGAACAGAGAAGATCAAAACATGACATCATTCAAAATACAGCATTTACTAAGTGTGATTAAATAATCTCCAAGTACTACCCCACCCCAGGACCTTCCAATCATTCAATCCATTACAAAGTCTCTGTTCTAAATACTTCTCCACCCCTAGGCTATACCTTCATTTGGTCCACCACAAAGCCCCTCTTCTCAAATGGAGATTAGTTTCCAAACATAAGGTCAAAAGTTCCCCACCCCTGGATCACAATTGAATCTACCCCAGAGTTACATCAAGTTTAAACACAGCACTTAATACCCAAATGGAGGTCTTTTCTTCATCTTGACACGAGGCAAGTTCTCAGCAATCTTAGTTCCTGGGGAGACAAGGCTTAGCAAGGCCACAAGATACATTGCCAGTCTCTTCACTAATTCATCCTCTGTCTGTAGAACAGTCCTAGAACCCCTGAAAACATTAGCAAAACCCTCTCCTAGGATTTCTGTAAACATACAACAAGAAAATCCTTCTTCAAGGCTTCTGAACCAACAGAAAGGCTCCCAGACCCCTGCAACAACAGCACTGTCCTTCACCAGTGGACAGTATTCACTCTGTCTGCAGGACAGTCTCCAGACCCCTGCAACAACAGCACTGTCCTTCACCAGTGGACAGTATTCATTCTGTCTGCAGGACAGTCTCCAGACCCCTGCAACAACAGCACTGTCCTTCACCGGTGGACAGTATTCACTCTCTGTCTGCAGGACAGTCTCAGGGCTTCTTAACCAAATGCCAGGTTTCAGGACTTCTTCAACAGGACAGTCTTTCACCAGTGGACAAATCTGGCAAAACAACATCAAAACAGACAGACAAAGTACCAGCAAAGCAGCCATGTCTCCTCAGTCCTTGGCAGCTCAGGGGGGCAGGTCTCAAAAGTCCAGGGCAATTCAAAGCGGCCACCAGCAATTCTCTTAGCCTCTCTCTCCACGAGGTGCTTCTTCCAAAAAAAAGGTCTTCCGCCTCTCTCTTGTCTCTCCAAATCTACGTCACCAGCTCCTCCCAGTTCAGGACTTTCTTTTCACATCAAAAAGTCCATCCCACAGGTGGGATTAACAAGCTCTGGGTTTTAACACAATCAATTTGAAAACCAAGCCAATACAGGGGAATCTTTAATTGCCATTACTATCACAGGGGGATGTCTGGAAAAAGTATAATAAGAAGATCCATACCCACTCCAGGAAGGTTAAGGAAATGACTGGGGTAGGATGCTGTCTTCAGGAGGCTGTGGCCCAAGATAGGTTGGTGTAACCAGGGTAGGCTCAGAGGCAAAGTGATGTTGTGGTATAGAGAACCAAACTTTGAATTGGGAAGACTTGGGATTAATTCGCACTTTTGACACATACTGACACTGGCCTGGAGCAAGTCCCTTAACCTACCAGTATCCCAGGTCATTCTCCATCACAGGGATTCTTAACTTGGGTTCTGTAACCTTTCTGTTTTTATTCTGAGGAAGGATCCATGAACTTTGCCAGACTGCACAAGTGGCACAGGATGCCAAAAAAATGGTTCAGAACCCTGGCTCTACTGTAAGAGAACAAGTTGTGGGACAGAAGCTGTATTATAGCAGAAGACGTTTCCTCACCGGGATTTCCCTGAACTCATGACATCATAAGACTGGGACCATTAATTTTTTTGAGAATGGATTCCTGTCTATCTCAGACTGAAAATACAGTATTCACTCCCCTGCCCCCATCCCAATGTTGATCTGCATCGTTCTGCCCTGCTCCGTTTCTGACTTGGATCAGTCAACCCCACCTTAAGCAGCCTGCTACTCGTTGCCCCACTGCTGGGGTTTCACCATATCTGCACTACACTTATTGTGAGCATTCCATTGACTTTGGCCCACTGCACCTCAGAACTCCTGAACTCAAGCAATCCGCCAGTTTCATCCTCCTCAGTAGCTAAGATTACAGGTATATATCACCACACCTAGTCAAGAGCAAAAACCATGTCTCAGCCAATTCAGTTTATAATGTCAGAGGATGTTTCTGAGTCTTCCTCAGTCTTTACTTCCCAGAACCTACAGCCTGAGGTGATGGAGGTTTCCTCTCATGGTGGGTCAGTACAATCATTTTCAAATATAATAAATGGCACCAAGTTATTTCTGTGGCTTTCCTTTTCTGTCCTCTTCTAGTGACTGTTTTATGACTTTTGAGGCCTCCTAATTATGGTGGTGATGTTAAACAAGCTTATACTAAGTTCTGACTGTTCCCCTCCCCCTGATTCTAGCCCTTTCCATATGGGTCAGATATCTAATTGTCTCCATCCCAGAGGGTAGGTTAGCATTAGCTCTTGGTAGTCACCTGGAGTAGTATTCTGTTGGGTATATAATATCCCCCCATCCTCAATTCATATCTGTGTGTGTGTGTGTGTGAATACAAAAGAACTTTAAGTGATCTGTCCACGGCATTGAAATACCAACCTTCCTTGGTACTTTGAAAACTCAAAGCCTTTTACAAGATGAATAGCAAACTGTGGATGACAGCTCCCGCAGAGTCATTATTGAATTGCAGCAGTGATGACTGCATTGCTTTGGATTTAGATAAAAGACTCCATACAAGACAAATGGTAGGAGCACATCAAACAAGACTGTGTCCATGCAGTGACAGAAGCAATTCAATTGAAGAGGCTGTTGATTTCCCCAAGGCTACCTACTATTTCTTCCTGAGTAATTTATATTAAGGAACTAAAGATTGTATATTCATCTTCTATTTATACTTTTCTCTAAAAATATGGCCAGGTCCAGTTGTCAAACCAAAGCAGTGCATCCGCCCTTGCCCGGAAGGGAAATATCAATATGGGAACATGTTAATTATTTTGTACCTGGTTTTATTTAACCACAATAGCTGTATGTGTAAAGGTTATAGACAGAGAGTTGCAATCTATAATGATCAGATAAAAAGATTAGTCAGCAGATCGATAGAGCTCTGTACCAACGTAAAGCTCTATGCACTCAAGGCAACAATGAGCACAAAGGGTACAGATAAACATCGGCCACCTTTATTTAGATGAAAGCAGATTCTCGAGCCCATCTCCTGCCTCATTAATTATGTACCAACCTTGAGGAGGCTAAGTTGCTAAAGCATCATTCAAGGTTTTTTGTTTTTAATGGGTTTTGGGGGGGAGATGTGTCTGGAAGAATCCGTTGTATGGAAAACTATGTAAAACGAAAGCTGTTTTTTCCATTGTGCTCACAGATGTTGTACACGCCCAATTCATCAAAATGGAAGGGGTGTCAGGCACGGAGCTTGCAGAAAAGTCCTTTGTCTCTTCCTGTGTGTATGCAAGTACATGACAGGATTTGGCCTCAGAGGTACTATCAAAGTTGCTCAAATGGATTTAGATCCTGATATATTTAACAGTGAAATAAGAGCTATCAGGAGAGTTTCTCAGCTGAGGGAATATGTTTTGGTCCTCTCACTGCTTCTATCTAAGTTGACACTCTTTTCATTTTCCATATTTTTAATTTTCATCACTTGTATCTAGTTGTCAGTTTCCACTCTTGAACTTTCATCCTTAAAAGTTTCCTTTGTTCTGTTTGCTCATATTTCCTTTTCCTTATTTTCCCGCCTGAGGTTCTTTTTTTTTCCTTTTTTTTTTTTTAAAGTTCTTGATAATGCAGACCAGGCTAGAAGTAACTTACTTGGTGATATGGGGAGCCCTGCTATTATATTCCATATGTTTGCCTCCTTCAGGCTATTCATACATGTGTATGTAGGTTCTAGAATCATTTTTATTTACCCATTCACATCCTTTTAATTCTCCACAAAGTCCAACCCACTGTGGTAGGCAAGTAACCATAAATTCTTAGAATCCATACAAGCTATGACAAATTCTGCCATGCCAGAAAGGCCTCATAGTATAGTCTGGGCAACAGATTATATCTGCTTTCTGAGAACTGTCTTGGGGAGGTTTGTTAATTGGAGGTTTGATCAAATCTTTAGCCAGGACAATATATCACTAAGTGCCACTTGGGCATATCAAACTCGATGTCCTACAAAGATCTTAAACTCATTGTGTCCAAAATTGAACTCATCTTCTTCTCTTTCACAGCATTTCTTATATATTCCCCCTTGTCTTCATTCCTCTAGCTGCCACCCTGCTTCGGGTCTCCATGATGTCACACTTGGCCCATTGCACAAGCCTTTTTGGTTGGTCTACCTGACTCAAGTCTCCACCCATTCTAATCTATCTTCTACTCAGTCATTGTAGTGAACTCAACATGTTGGCTGGATACTTGGGAAGAATTTCCAAGAAGATAAAGATAAGACCTGTGCAGGATGAGAATGCTATGACTGACAGTAATTGTTTCCATTGGAGGGAGGAAGTATCCACAGTGATGATACCAAATATTCATGAAAGTATAGAAGTCTTTTAAATAGGGACTCCCTACAATGTTCTTTGACCCCACCCATATCAACCTCTATCTTTTTCAGGAAAATTTGAGGAATATTTTAAAAGGAAAACCAACAGCATGTTTTTGGATTAGATTCACTCAAAAGAACAGGTTTCAATAAGCTAAACTTAAAAATAGCTTCATCGGTGTCTAATCTGTGATTCCTGCTTGGCACTGATAATTAAGACTAAAAAAAAAAAAGGCACCCAAAGAAAGCTGACATGATTGATCTCAATGAAAACAGTTTTGTTTTGTTCTCCAGAAGCCATCCTCAGCATACTACTTTATGTGATTGCTTTCTGTATTTTTCCATCCACTCTTTTTTTGTGTTAAAATGGGTATGTATTGATTGACTCGCTCTGGGTCAAATTATACCCTTAGAAGTGCACGTGCAACTCAGTCACATTGAAGTCTGCAGGAAATGTGTGTGTATGTGTGTGTGTGTGTGCATGTATGTATGAGAGAGTGTGAGATTGGACCCACTGCCTATAGGTTTTCTTAAATGTGAAGTTCCAGAAGAGAATAAATATTTTTTTCTTTAATTTCAATTTTACCAAAGTCTCAGAAGTGATGAACAAAACTAACTTTTGCTAAGGCTGGGTCACTTTAAAAAGGAAATTGGACTTCAATTCCTGTCAACTTTTGGCAATGTTTGTACTTGGTAGTCCCTTCAGCTGGATCTGGTTACTGCTACAGAGGGCCTTGTGTTGCAGTCAGTGGAGTGCAAGTCTTGAGTACAGACTAATAACAACTGACATAGAGTGATTGTAACTTTAGTAAGATGTTAGTTGAAGCATTGGATTGACAAGTACCAGGCCTGGAGTCAGAAAGACCTTAGTTAAAAATCTGTCCTCAGATACTCAGTAGTTGTGTGATCCTGGGCAAATCATTTAACCCTGTTTGCCCCAATTTTCTCATCTATAAAATGAGTTGGAGAAGGAAATGACAAAGCACTCCACAATCTTGCCAAGAAATTCCCAAATTGGGGTCATGAAGAGTCAGAGATAACTGAAACAAATTGAACAACAATACATTTAGGGCAGCTAGGTGGCACAGTGAATAGAGCACCAGCCCTGGAGTCAGGAGGACCTGAGTTCAAATGCAGCCTTAGACACTTAACACAAAAACTAGCCGTGTGTCCTTGGGCAAGTCACTTAACCACAATTGCCCTCCAAAAAGCAAAAAACAAAAAACAATACATTTATTAATTCATAGATCTTTACAACATCCCTGAGAGTTAAGCACATGAAGGAATGATTATCCCCATTTTATAAATGAGGAAACTGAGACTGAGGGAGATCTTTGGAAGGAACTCTGACTCTGAAAGTCAAAGGAGCCAAGTTCAAATCCCTCCTCTGATTCTAACTATCCTGGCACCTGAGGTAAGTGGCTGGATCTCCATAGAGTTCAATTTCCTCCTTTATAAAATGTAGCATTTGGATAGATGACCTATGAGGTTTCTTGCAGCTCAACATCTATGATCCTACGATTTTTACAAACTCACAAGGTTAGCAATTATCATTGGCAGGCGTCAATCTCAAATCTCTTCTAACTGCAAGTGGAATGTTTTGTCTACTGTGTCATGCTGCTGGGCTCCGATCCTGACCTTGGCATATAGCTGTGTGACAATGATCAAGTCACCTTACATCTCAGTAGCCAAGGAAATACTGTTAGATTATAAATTATGTAGAGAATTGGCTGAATTGTGAAAGGAATTTCTGCATTAGGAGCTCCCTACTATGATAAAAAGCACAGGTCCAGAACAAAAGTCAAACTAAAAGTTAGCATTGTGGCTACATATCATCAGCAGAACAATTTCATATGATAGTTTCGACTCAACAGTTGAACCAATTAGCAGCCATCTGGTGTGACTCTCCAAGGTTAGGCATATTAGTAAACTGATTATAGCTCCATGATATAGATCAGTAGTTATTTTCAGAGCCACAGTGGAAATAACTCTTCTGCTGCCATGTTTGTAGATGGTCCAAAGGTCTTCAGTCATTCATTCAAGTATTTATTGAATGTCTATCCTCATCAGACAGCAAAGAAAAAAAAAATTGAACAGGAATGAGTAAATGGCTGTACTACTTTCTAAGAGGCAAAGCAGCCTAGCTCCCTAATGTACCTGTTGACATGTGCTATAATTAACATTTTTGAGAAGCCAATGTTGACATGGCTTTAAACTCTGTGCTGTGAAACTATGTGCCTTCAATGCACAGTATCAATAATAGAAAAGGAGAGAAAAATAAGTCTTCAATGATAATTATAGTAATTTAATATTTCTATAGTACTTTAATAGCTGGGTGACACAGTGGATAGACCTCTGGGCCAGGAGGCAGAATGATATATCTTCCTGAGTTCAAATCTGGCCGGAGACACTTAACCTGTTTGCCTCAGTTTTTCGTCTGTAAAATAAACTGGAGAAGAAAATAGGAAAACACTCCAGTATCTCTGCCAAGAAAACCCTAAATGGGGTCACAAGTTGGACACGACTAAAAACATGACTGAATAATACTTTTGATATTTGCAAAGGTAATTCCTCTAAAATCTCTTTAAAGTAAGTAGTATATTTATGAATTGTTATTCTAGTTTTATAGATGAGGAAACCAAGAATCAGAAATTAAGTGACCTGCCCATGGATGCACAGCTAGTAAGGGCTAGCACCAAAATTTGAGCCTAGGTCTCTCCCGATCCCAAGTCTAGTCATTGTGTTTCCTTTTTTTAATATAATCTCTCCTTCCTCCTCTTCCTCTTCCTCCTCCTCTTCCTCTTCCTCCTCCTCCATTTCCTCTTCCATCTCCTCTACCTCCTCCTCTTCCACCACCACCACCACCACCACCTCTCCCCCTCCTTCCTTCCCTCCCCCCCTCTCTTCCTTCTCTCTCAACTTTATCAACAATGACAACATTTCATTATACTTTTAGTGAGGAAGTATCCCTTCCAGTTTAGAGTGATGTAATCTCAGAAGGGTCAGAATATTATCATGAAGTATAAAAAGGACATGAATTTTTTTCCAACTCCACAACAAATGTGTGAATAACTAATCAATTTGGAAGAAGTATAGAGCCTTGACCATTGGATGAAGGGAACTGATACTACACAAGAAACCTCTTTTGACTGATTGAAAGAATCAGTAAAGGTCCTTAAGTCTGTATATAAAATAGCCATTTCCTTTAGCAGTAGAGGAATACAGGCATGGGATCTCTTTGTTGAGTGTATCAGAGGGCAGCAAGGAAGAAGAAGGGAATTTCTTCACCTATTGTCCTTTTCATCTGAACTACTAGATAATTCAGAGACAATGCATCCAGCTAGGAGCAGAGAGATGCAGAAAAGATATATTCAGACCCAGAAAGATAATAACCCAAGTGAAGAAGCAACTTCAAGGAATGAGACCTCTCACACCAGAGAAGAATGCCAGTTATGGACTCAAGAAAGTGGTAGACAGTGGATCTCCACTTAGGTGGCTTGTCTACCAAGAGTAAGTTTATGAAGACTGTATGAAGAGAGAAAGAACATCTACCACCAGCTGTGATGAGTAACCTTTTCCCAAATTTTATGCTACACATTTGAATCACTACCATAATGCTCAAAGTTTGAGCCCACTTTTCCCATGTAGGCTTATTCAGGCAATGTTTTGTACCAACTCTTCTTATTCTACTATTTCATGAATGCCTTTCTTAGAAGCTAATAAACTACTGACTGATCACTAATTGAAGTCACCTCAGTGGTGGCTCATGGCCTATGTCCATCCTCTGTGGTCTCAACACAGTAGTGCAAGTACATATGGGATGAGTAGTCCCAGGGAGAGTATTATAATATAAAGAACAAAATAGAGGACTATCTATTAAACTTCTGTTATGTCCAGGTTTATATAACAAGTGTTTATTCAATTTAACAAAAGAGAAAAAATGTCAATTTTGTGAAAAGTTGGAGGAGAACAGACACATTGATTCACTATTGCAGAAAATGTGAATTGGTCCATTCACTTTGGAGAACAATTTAAAAATGTATCTACTATACTTTCAATAATAATAATAACTGACATTTATGGAGAGGTTTAACATCTACAAAGTCCTTTGTGCACACATTCTTTCCTTTGTGCCACACAAAAACATCATGGAGCAGCAACTGCAGCATTTTACAGAGGAAACTGAGGTTTCAGTAAGAAGGATATTTATTGCTGCATCACAGTTATGGGATACCTACCTGTAGGAAGCAGCTAGATGAACCCCCAAATGGAGCTGGGTACTCCTTGTACCCATGGCAGTTGGGTAGGATGGCAGGGGAGCTATAACAGATAGAGGAGTCAGGAAGGTCTAGGTGCAGATCCAATGCAGGATTTACTAACAGGTCATTTAATCTTTCTGAGTGAGTCCAGATTGCCTTACCTATTGGGAATTAGACCTCTTAGGACTCATCCAGCTCTAACCCTACATATGTAAGTGTTTGTTATGTTACTAGATGGTACATGTGCCATGGCAGGGGAGGGAGAGGGACAGAGGAAGAATAGCAGTGTGTGATGCAGAGGACAATCCAACTGTCCAGATAACTGGAAGCACAAACCCCACAGAGACCTATTTGTACCCTGCCTGTAGCCATAGCAACAGAACTCTAAGAAGCCAGACCTTGGGCAAAGGAGCAGAGTTCCTAGAAAATACAACAGAGAAATATTTAGGGTAGTGTCTGATAAGGGAGTAGAGCCCCTGTGTAATGCACAAGCCTGAGGAGGACCACCAAGTTCCAAGGTTATCATGTCACATGTCATAGGGACATTAGCTCACCAGTCAACAAACCTGGTGACCAATAAGCATTTTTACAACAAAAGGAGTGTGTTTGTGTGGATATATGTATGCCATGACAGTTTGCATGAAGAGTAGTGAAGGAGAGTTAAAAAAGAGCGTCTCAGTAACAACAGCAATGAGCATAGGTGAGAAAGAAAAACATGGAAGAATTATTCTGGTATCCTACAGGACTTGTTTTGGTTTTGACTATCTTGATCTACAATTAATTATGTGTGTTCTAAATGTGTTTGTGTGTATACATACCTACATATATACACCTATATGTGAGTATGTCTATGCACGTATATGTACATTTATAGACATATATAAAATCAATGAATTATCAATCAAAAATACTTATTAATTGCTCGCTATGGGCAGGGAACTGTGCTAAACTATGCAAATCTATATTTGAGTTTGTAAGTAAAATAAATGTGTGCATATATGTACATATATATTACACACATATATTTCATGCAATATATTTTACATTATACATATAGTACATACATGCTGCACATATACATATATGTATATGCACACAGTGACATATCTAGCCTTAAATAAGGCTTATCTCCAAGTCTAATAACCTAATAGTAGCCATAACAAAGTTATTCTCTTGCTCCATCATTCCCACATAGATAAAATCACTCAATGACAAAGGCTTAGTGATGGGGGTACAATGGAGGATCACCTGATCACCAATTAATAGTTAGAAGGAATGATGTGGATCCTACAATCTTACCCCTTTGACTTTGCAGATGAGGGAACTAAGGTCTGGAGAGGGTACATAACTTGTTTGGGGTTATCCAGAGAGTAAACATTAGAGCTGACATTATCAAATGTCATCTGTTCTTTCCAATGTACCTGTACTTTGGTAAAGATATAATATGTATACCATCCTGTGATCTGTTCACCCTGAAATTTTAGTCCCTTCACTGACTTCAACATGCCAGGCCTGAGTCCTCTCAACTCCAGTCCCTCCCCTCTCCCTCCCTTCCTCCCTTTCTCTCTCTCTCTCTCTCTCTCTCTCTCTCTCTCTCTCTCTCTCTCTGTCTCTGTCTCTCTCTCCCTCCCTCCCTCCTTCCCTCTCTCTCTCCTTCTGTGTCTCTACCTCCCTTCCACATCTGTTACACCCCTGAGGGTTCTGTCATTGTTAAATCAATTATAATAGTAAAAAGAATGGATTGTAAAAGAGAGGGAAGAGTAGAAGGAAGGGAGTGAACTTGGTTTTATTTTTTGCAGCAAAACTTTTTAAAGGCAGCTTACTGAATGAGAGTCTGGTTATCATTGGAATCCAGGATGGTACTAGTTACTGTGAAACTGGAAGATGAGGACAGAATGCACAGGAGGAGGATGACTGGCAGCCTATAAAAGCCTTCCCTTCTCTCCTTTCCAAACATGGTTCAGGGAAAAGGGCACTTGCTATGACAGTTTGTACCAAGAGTAATGAAGGAGAGTTACAAAAAAGGGTCTCAGGTTCATTAAGCTTAGGGTAAGAAAAAGAAAGATGAAAAAATCATTGCAGTAACCTACCGAAATTGTTTTGCTTTGGCCATAGTAGTCTATGTTGAATTATGTATGTTCTAAATGCACAAGGGCCTCTCTGGCAGGAGAAAAATAAAAAAAGTAAGAGGAACATGATACTAGGTTTCAGCTTATTGAGGCCAATGGTAGACTCTCAGCTTCTTGAGGGCAAGGAATGCTTTGTTTTTGTATCCTCAGATCTTACTATGGTAACTGGCACATAGTAAGTGTCTTCTAAAAGACTCTAAAAAGACAAAGGACCATCTAAAGGGATAATGAAAACAAGAGGTTAAAAGTAGAAAAATATGACCAGGGTGTGCTGGAGCCACACCTGGCTCTGCCAACAATTATTAAATTTTCAATGCAAACATTTTCACCTGGAAAAATAGCAAATGCAACAATTTGATTCCTGATTTATTGTTTTGTTGATCTTCTAGAATTAAGAAATTGATGTAGAGTATGTTAAAAATGAAGATTAAACCTAAAAGTGTGTCATGGGTGCTTTCTTCTTCAGAAGAATTGATTGTTAAACATTTAGCAGCACACCACGGAATATAACCTAGAGAAGAAAAGGAGAGTAAAAGATAAAACACTGAGTAGCTAGAGCATGTTAGGTAGGATAATTTTCCAACAAAGAATCAGACTGGATATTCTTAGGAAGAGACAGCACTTTCTATTCCACAGAGACAAAAGAGGGCTCAAATGATGCCAACACGACATGCCTAATCTAACCCATGAGAGAGAACGTCCATTAGTAGCTCTGAGAACAAGGCAAGTGCATGAATCAAATCTGTTGATCTATAAGAATAATGAATGATGTGTGATATATTCCCTGTATGTGTATTGGGAATGTGACAATATCCTGAAACTGTCAGTCAACATGTATTTATTAAGCACTTATGCTATGTCAAGCACTGTGTTAACTACTGAGAATATAAATACAAGCAAAGAGAAAAGTCGTCTCTTCCCATGCACTTACATTCTGATGGCGGAAGACAATTATAGAGTATGAGAAACCTATTAAAACTTAAGACTGCTCACGTTTTCCAGTTCTTTGTGTGGGATCAAGTGATACCAACCAGAAGAAATAAAGAAAGTATCTCCAGGGATTACAAAAAACTGAAAAGAAGGGGCAGCTAGGTGGCACAGTGAGTAAAGTGCCAACCCCAGAGTCAGGAGGACCCAAGTTCGGTTCCAGCCTCAGACACATAACACCCCCCCCCCCCCCCACGCGCGCACACACATGCACACACACACATACACACACACACACACACAAACTAGCCGTGTAACCTTGGGCAAGTTACTTAGCCCCAATTGCCCTCCAAAAAAAAAAGCAAAAAAAAAAAACTAAAAAGAAAACAGTGGTATTTCTTAGGTGCCTTCACAGAGGTTTCCTCATTGATAGTAAGTGAAGATAAGAACTTTAGGAGATAAAACAGAATATAAGAACCTGACTAAGATGATTTTGGAAGATAGCATCTGACTTTCTGGATTATGGTATAAGATACAGAATTCTTGGTTCTATAGCTTGGGATGGAAAATAACTAACCGGATTTAGAAGGTACTTTTTTTTGCAGAAGCTAATTGATTTAAAAATAACTATAAAATAAGAACAGTAGGGAATGGAGAAAAGGGCCCAGATGTAGTTGGTGGTTGATATCTATCACTCACTACACATGGACCCAAATCCATCCATGCTTCACTTTACTCCTTGGTCTTATTGTTGCTAACTGCTTTCACCTTGGTCCTCCTGATACTCTCCAACAACCTTCTTCCCTCCCCCTTCCAGTTCTGAAGCCATTATCACATAAATTCTATCTTTGCTTCTAGAAATGGTATGCCACAGTACTTCCCCGTTGTTCTACTCACCCTCCTGGTGACATTCCAAACCAAAATATCCTTCCTTCCCTCACCACCACCCTCTGAGGTGTGTCATTTCACCCTATTATAAGTATGGCCTCTCCTCAACAGTGGAGATATCTTCCTTTCTTTATTCATATCCTCATCACTAAGCACAGTGTTTAGCATGTAGTAATACTTTCTCATTCATTCATTCAACTGTATAAGTTTTCAAAAGCTCCTAGGATATAGAAAGAAGATTAGTAGCAGAGATGCTCAGTAATCCTTAAGAGACAGTCATAGGGATATGGAAGAGATGATGCTCATGAGATAAGATATTTGGAAACCACAAAGAGCCGCATAAGGAAAACAAGTGTCTTGACAAGTAGAGATCCCAACATGGAAGAGTTTTCCTTGTGTAGCAGTACATCTCCTTCACTGGAAGTGTTCAAGCAAAGCACATGTTATTTGTCAGGCATGTTTTAGACAATATCCTTCAAGGTTTGTAGGTTAGGCTAGCTTCCAACTTGGAAAGTCAGTATTTCTTTCTGTACGGTATTATATGGAAAATGGGCAATAGTGTGAGCTGGTTATCAATGTAATGAAGTGAATACAAACTCATACAGAGATTTGGTGGAGTGTATCTTGTGACTGGCATACAATCGTAGAGTGGGACATTGTAGAACTTGTACAAAAAAAGACAGGTCAAATCCAATGATCTGTGGGGTAATATCATATATTAAGTAGATAGGCAGCTGTATGAAAATTCAGGAACAGGCTGGGGAAATTCTGAGGGACAGCATTTAGGGGAGGGAAATAGTAAAGAGAAATAGAGACAAAATTATAGTGGGAATGTACTATACATCACTGGGTCAAGTAAAGATGAGTTCCTAACAAAGGTCACAAAGTTGGAAGAAAGGTAGAATAAATTTATGATGAGAACTAGGGGCTGACTTTTACTTAATAAGTATTTTCTAACCTAACTTTTGTTTTGCTACTGGCATCTGGGAGAGAGAGACTGATGACTTTGTGCAACTCTGCCTCACTTAAGTCACATGAAAGTCAAGATATCACCCATTATGTCATTGGTTCTCTTTGAAAATGAAGGACGAACAGCAACATTGACTGTAGTTCTCTGTGTGTTAAAAGCTGAATAGATGATAAATTCTTAATTTTCCTTGATAATTATTTTCTTTCAGAAGATAAAGGAAGGGGCAAAGAACTTATCTAAAAGGATCCTTTCTTTTCTGGAATTGACTTTGACTAGTAAATAAGGTCATAGGATCAAAGGTGTAAAGTTAGAAGAAATGTCAGAGGTTACCTAGTCCAACCCCTTCTTTCACAGATGATGACATTGAAACCCAGAGAGGTTAAAAGATTTACCCAAGGTTATACAGGTAGTAAATGGTTAGTAAAATGAAAATAATGGAAAGCTTAATATGCAGTGATCACACCACATGAAAAATAAGAAGGGAAATGTTGGGCAGAATTAGATGCATACTTTAGGCCCATATCTCTTAACTGTTGTTCTGGAGCAGATTTTTTACCAGTTCATAAAACTCTACCAAAGGTTCTTACTTTTTAAAAACTATAACATCAAAATGAAACTTTCTCCTTGTGTCTTCTACTTTAACTCCCAGTTCTCTTTCTTGCTGAGTCTCCACCAATCATCTGAAATTATCTTCTTTTCTCCCACTGCTGCTACCCATTTGTCCACTCTTAATCTTCCTTCTTTCAGATTCCTCATCTCCATTCTGTTAGATGCTAAGAGATGCTGAACTGAGACAAGGGTGCGTGGCACAGAAAGTCAATGGAGAATTTAGATATATTACTGAACTTCAATATATTTTAGATCTAGAAACATTGCCCTAGATTTGTGATGAATGGTTTTCAAAGAGTTCAAAAATATAATAGGTCAAATCCTGTGGCCTGAATCTTTAAGACAGAAGTCAGATGAAGAGACTTAGAAGATTCTCAAGAATGAAATTGTAGAGACAAAGTCACAAATTATTCTTATGAGAAAGGAAAAGGAGATATGACTGGCGAGGTAACTTATCTCTGAACTCAGATTTTAAAAGGACATGAACGAGAAATGGAATTTAAGGCAGTAGGTGAAGATGAATACAAAATGTGACCTGATCTTGCAACAATAGAATGAGAAATGTACATGGGTTCATAGATTTAAAGCAGGAAGAGACCAGAAACATCATTTAGTCTAAAGTGTAGTGAGAGAACATTCATGTAATGACTCCAAAAAGAAATAACAACAATAGACTGTTTTTAACTACGTTAGGCATGACAGGAAGATCAAGGAATAGAAACATGATTTGATACAACAGAAGATAGGTGGAATAGAGTCAACTATTTTGGGGGGTTGAGGTAATCAGGGTTAAATGACTTACCCAGGGTCAAACAGCTAGTAAGTGTCAAGTGTCTGAGGTCAGATTTGAACTTAGGTCCCCCTAACTCCAGGGCTGATTCTCTATTCACTGTGCCACCTAGCTGCCCCTTCAACTATTTTTATTGAGGAGGATGATCATCATACTAAATGGCAGAGACTTGAAACCCTTGATTGTAGTACTATAGATCTAGAATTTGAAAAAAAACTTAGAAGTCAACCTTTTCATTTTACAGATAAGGAAAGAGACCCAGAGAGTAAAGTCACTTGCAGAAGATCACAGAGATAGTAAACATCAGAGGTGGGAAGAGTGAAAAGATTGTGAAACAGTACCCACATACTCTTAATAAGTCTAAGTGCAATACATGGTAACCTGATAGAGAGCTTAACAGATACTTCTTTTATTCATTTATTAAAGTGAACCAACCTTGATGAGCCCCATTCCACAATAATAATAACTATGCCCAACAGTTCTCGAACTGTACTGTCTTCACAACAGATGTGTGACAGAGGTAGTGAGAGCAACATTTTCCACATTTTGGCAGGTGGGAAAACTGAAGTTTAGAAAGGTTAAATGAATTACCTACACTGACTCAGCTAGTAAGTGTTGAAGCCAGGATTCTACAGAGGCCTTTCATGACTTGACTCTCCTTATGCTTCCCAGTGCTCACTCTCATCCCTCTGTCCTCATTTGCACCATCCTCTAGCCAACTTACTAATGCCCAAATGAGACATAAGTAGACAGTATTAAATGCATTTAGGCATTGAGAGTAAATGAATCTCAAGAAGATGTGATTGCTAGACCACTTTCAGCTATCTTTAAGGAATTACGGGGAATGGGAGAGGTGCTTAAGGACTAGGAGATGGGTAAATGTTCAATTTTTTTAAGGAAGAAAATCAATTTCTTGGTGAAATTTTAGGCTTCATTATTATAGTATGGTTTGTGAGCATATGTGAAGAAAGGGAAGTCGTTGTCATTAAAAGTGAGCATGGGTTCATTAGGAACAAGTCATCCCTTGTTCTTAATGAACCTCATTTCTGTCTTGATAGGGATACCAGATAAATAGATCTGGGAATATATAGAAAGGGTGTCATGGACAGCTTGGAATCCATACAAATTGGAAAGGCACAGTCATCAGGGGAATTTCAGAAGATCTTGACTCATGAGATGACAATAAGGTTTTATTTATTGATTTGTAAGCTGTTCCTTCATGAAGATGACATTGTACCCTAATAAGAAGTAGGTGATATCTTGGTATTATGACATTTTGTGTCTAAACTCTAACATTATACCAATGGAGCAATAGACAATAGAACAATAGGAAGAGGCAGTGGTTTTTATTCACGGTGATATACTAGCACCAACTCGATCTTGCCATTTCTAATACTGTTTGACATTCCAGGAAGCATCCCCACACAAGCAAGTCCAGTACATGGACTGCCCTTTTGCAATGAGCTACCAAGTGCCTCAACAATGATTGCCTTTTGTGGAAGAAAAGCATAGTAGAAGTGGAGAGTCCTCGGAAAGCCTGAAATTCTTAATTCTCAGAGTAGCTACATTAGGGGTGACACACTCTGAATAACTTCCATAAGCATAGATGCAGAACCCAGAGTGACACTGCACATTCTAATTACACACTCTTTTTCTCACTCAAATCATTTTCTGTTTTGATTCCCTATCTCCTTGAAAGGGACCTTATACTTAATAGGCGATTAATAAATTATTTAAATTAAATACATCAAAACATTCAGAACTTCTGAAGTCCTCCCAAAATTGCCTCTTATTTTGATTCCATCCTATTGTTTAGAAGTGACATTGTGAAGACAATGATGCTGCTGCTGCTGATGACAATAACAATGATACTGATGATGATGATGAAGCATTTATTATGCTTTAAGGTTTGCAAAGCACTTTCCCAATAATATCTCATCACAGTGAATAGAGCACCGGCCCTGGAGTCAGGAGGACCTGAGTTCAAATCTGGCCTCAGACACTTAACACAAAAAAACTAGCCATGTGACCTTGGGCAAGTCACTTAGTCCCAATTGCCCTCCAAAAAGCAAAACAAAACCAATAATATCTCATTTCATCTTCACAGAAATACTGGGAATTAGGAACTATTTTTATTCTCATTTTACAGATAAGGAAAATGGTGAAAGACAAAGGTGAAGTAACTTGTCCAGGGCCATGACACCAATAAGTGTTTAAGGCCAGATTTGAACTCAGGATTCCCTGACTAGTATTCTATCCCCAGTGTCTTCTAGAAGCTCCTAAATAAAATTAAGGATCATTCTAGAGTTTGGCCTATGAAGCCACATAAGAAGAACTAAGTATATGAATAATGCCTATTGTCTTGACTATGATATATAGGACATTGGACAAGTCAAAGAGATAGAACATTAGAGGATATATATATATATATATATTTATGTATATATTACACACCTATAAAGCACACACATATGTGTGTATATACATGCATATATACATGGATATTTGTAGATAGATAATCTTAGGCAGATGCCACATATGAACAATAAAGTAGAATTAGAATTTAATAGGAAAAAGTCAGGAAACTGAAGGCCTTTGGAAATTCAAACAGTGCTTTTAATGACCTCTCTACACCAGCCCCAACCTTTCTCTCTGAAATGAAGGTCCATTTATTTAATAGAAATATTCTTCTAATGATACCATATGAGTACAAATTATGAAATATTGCAGTCTCCAAAGAAGAAAAGTTAAGAGTCATCCAAAAAGCAATGGCCAGAAGCATGGTAGGCACCAATGAGTTTCACTGTATTATCAACAAAGAACTGTATGAAAAAATGTCATTAAAACACCAGAAAGATAAATGACTAAAAATGTGCATGTAGTAGATCATGTAGTAAGAGTGAAGGCTAACTAGTGGACATGACTAGTGGTATAGTCCATTGGTATTGGTACAATTTCAAGAATTCTGGAAGAAGAACCATAGAAAGTGCATGTTGGGTAGAACATCTGGGGAAGATTTATGAGAGGACATGGATAAGAGTTATGCCAAAGGAGAAGGAGTGGATTGGTAGCAATCTGCATTGTTGGAGGGAGTTCCTGCATTAATAAGATCATTGAACCATTAAAACATGAACAATAATGTTAATTGTTAATAATTTCTTATTAATACTTATTACCAGTTAATTAATTAGTCTTTAGCACTCTATCCATTGTACCACGTAGCTGCCTCTGGAGAATAAAAGAGAACTACCTAGCTGCCTTTATTGAAGATGTTAATAAGAACACCAGCAAAATACCCAGATCCCTCAAAAGCAAGTTCTCAAAGAAGAATTAAAACATTTCAGAGACAAAATACATTTTGTATCGAAAACACTGAATTTGCAATGCCCCTCTTTCCACCGATGATCATTTAGACACATACAGTTGCATGATCAATAATCTGCTGTCAATAAATTTGAGCAATATCAAGTTTGGCAAAGGCCATCATCCAGCAAGAATATCAATGTGTCAACTGACTGCAGGCAGCAGGATAGGGTTTTCTGATTTAGTGCCTGCTCTGAAGGAACAGGGAGGGGGTTGGGAGGTGAGGAGTGATAGGAACTGAAACTTGGAAAGAGAATGAAGTAGGACGAAGATCTTCAACATGGGAGAGCAGAAAGAGAGGTGCCAGTAACAGAACATGATAAGAGAGAATAAGGAGGGAGCCACAGCAGGAAGGGAGAGTGACAGCCTTGGCTGGGGAAGGAAGTTTTATATGAATGGGAAACCAGAAAGAACAGTCTCTAGAATACTACACAACACTTTGGCTAGATGTCAGTGTTTTACTTGTGGGGAGATTTCTTACACCAGTGGACACTTTTGAAGTATTACTTTGGCCACTCACATTATCTTCAAGGTGGCCTAAAGTTGTGATATTTGTGTGATGGTTGTCATGAGGGTGTTGCTACTTACAGTGTGGAGCTGTGCCATCTGTCTTTAGGGATATGTTAGATGACATGTTGCAGGATCACCTTGTATAGAGAGTTCATTATGAAGCCTTCCAGGAAAGCCTCTTGAGTAAACTAGATTTGACATCTATAATGGTCCAAGACAAGGCCCTAGCCAGCTAGACCAAATGACTACGTGTCACAGAAATTAAAGGAGCAGGTTCTAATAAAAATACTGTCCATAATATACAGGCAGAGAGTAATCACCAGCAGAGTCAGCAGAATACAGAAAAGTCATTGTAAGTCAGTGATTTCCCTTCTTTAGGCCTCAATTTTCTCCTCTGTAAAATGACAAAATTCAATTAGATGTTCTCTAAGGTCCCTTATGAGACAGCTATGAAATGGGTAGAGCACTGGACTTGGAATTGGGAAGCCTCATTTTCATGAGTTCAAATGCAGCCTCAGACATTTACTGTCTGTATGACCCTGGGCAAGTCACTTAACCCTGTTTGCTTCAGTTCTTTATCTGTAAAATGAACTGGAAAAGGGAATGGTAAGTCATTCCAATGTTTTTGTCAAGAAAACACCAAATGGGTCACAAAGAGTCAGAAACAACTGACCACAAATGCAAGAACAAGGTCTCTTATAGTTCTAAGTTCTGAGATCTAATGATTTTTCACAGAAATGATTTCTCTCATAATTTCAAAGGTTTCTAAAGAAGTCACTGATTTCATAGTACTAAAAACCCCTGACTAAACCATGTTCTCTATGGATTTCTGAGTGTGTTCTCCAAGAAACTGAGAGTATATAAGGGAAGTCAGTGTCCTTCTCTCAGGATCCAGTCATTGCATCAATTGAATTGAAAGCTAAGACTATATCTTTTGTACTAAGGAAAACAATGGGAGAGAAGGAACAGCTAATCACACTGTCCTTGAGTCAAATATACATACCAAGAGCACAATTGCATACTTAAACCTAATAGAAAAATGAATCTTTCTAGATATTAAATGTGAACTATAAATGAGACACAAAGAGAAACCATGTACTGTGCCTAAAGTCAGTCAAACCACTGATGCTTTTGTTGCCAAATGTGACATTGATCATGTTGATCAATGTCTGGTTTGATATAAAAAAACAAACCTTTAGAAAAAGATTATTCAGATACAATGCCTTCAAGAAGGAAATTCTGTTGTATTCAGAGGGTGGGACATGCATTCCCCTCACCGAACAAGTGCACTAAGATTTACTATCAAAAACGTTTTTCTTTCCTCTAGGGTAAAAAGTTATAGCTCTAAGCCCAAGATACCAACTTTCCTTTTTCCAAACGTGTCAAAGTAATAATGTCTCATTGCTGTTGATGGTAGTCAGCAGCTCTCCAAGAAGGTACTCTCTAAACCCTAGTCAAGAATTTTCAGTGCCTATTCCACTTATACCATAACCTTCAGTCAATTTAACCTTTTGCTTAACATAACATTTTCTAACAGCCATCACAATTTTAAATCCTATGATCCCTAGGCTGTTGATTCCTTTTCTGAAATTTAAAACTCATGACAAAGATTGGTGGTGATGGTAGGAAGTTTATTTCTTACCAAGTACCAAGTTCATTGAAAGTCAGTCTGGACCCCAGTTGAAGTCACTGAAAGATCTTATTTTGGCATGTGCTCAATTCTTACATACTCAAGAGACATAATACAAATTTATTCAGAGCTCTCTAATTTATTTCCTTCAAGAAAGAAGTCAACTCTCTCTACATAAGAATACCAGCCTGCTAGCTATCATCAAAACTTTAGTGACCCCCAAATAAGTATTTCATAAAAGGTTATAATGACAAGCAAAGGCAACTTCCAAGGTTTGGAATACCAAAATACTAACTCTCCATTTTATTCAGTGACAAATTAAGGCAAAATATTCACAGCAAAGAGAAACTCAAAATACAGCATTCACCAAGTGTAATTCAATAATTTCCAAGTACTACTCCACCCCTGGACAGTACATTCATTTAGTCAACACAAAGTCTCTCTTCTCAAATGGAGATTAGTTTCCAATCATAAACAAAGTGCATTCATATGGTCAGTCACAGAGCACAAAATGATCAAAAGTTTCCGACCCTTGGATCACAACTGAATTAAAATTATCATCAGTTAATGCCAAGCACCTTCTCAAAAGGGGCAGTGGAGAACACAAAGGCCATGTACACCTGAGCTACAGCAAGATTATGATATCATCACAGTATTTAATAGCCAAAGAGAGGTCTTTTCTTCATCTTGACCGGAGGCAAGCTCTCAGCAATCTCTGTTCCTGGGGAGACAAAAGCTTAACAAAGCCACAAGATACATTGCCAGTGTCCTCATCAATTCACTCTGGCCTGCAGAACAGTCTCAGGACCCCAGAAAAAAATCTTCCAGGATTTCTGTAAACATATAACAAGAAAATCCTTCTTCAGGGCTTCTGAACCAACATTAAGGTTCCAGAACCTCTGGACAACAGCTCTATCCTTCACCAGCAGACAAATATGGCAAAACAACATCAAAACAGACAGACAAAGTACTAGCATCACAGCCATGTCTCCTCAGTCCTTGGCAGCTCTGGGTGGCAGCTCTCAAAAGTCCTGGGCAACTCCAACTGGCCCTCAGAAATCCTCTCTCTCTC
>NW_027185698.1:18961057-18963565 GCF_028583685.1 Petaurus breviceps papuanus | reverse complement strand
CTCTCTGCCTCCATGATGCTGCTCCCAAAAGTTCTTATGGCCTCTCTCTTCTTGGGTCTCCCTCTAAATCCACCACACCAGCTCCTCCCAATTCAGCCCTCTCTCTTCAAGAAGTCAACAAGTCCATTCCACAAGTATGATTCATAAGCTCTGGGTTTCAACACTCAACCTGAAAACCAAGCCAATACAGGGGGTTCTCCAAATTCCATTACCATTAAAAAGGTTTACCCCTGTTCCATGGTGAAGGCCAGAGTTACTTGGTCTATAAGAGTAACAAGAATTAATGTATAATGTGAAAGTATTTACAGATCCTATACTTGAATATAAGCCGCCATGGGGGGGTGAGGAGGAAGGGGGGCAAAATGTGAAATTCAAGGAATTGTGGAATTGAATCCTGTAAATTAAAAGGAAACAAACAGATTAATAAAAAAAGTTTAAAAAAAGGAGTAACAAGAATTGTGGGTGTCCAACTTTAATAGTATCACATCCTTTTTGCCACCAAATGGTAAAGGAGTCATATCTCAATGAATGAGTTTTTAATATGAATAACCATCATTGCTGTAAAATGACACAGGGTAGAACAATAAAAATTCACAATGTACAAAATGTTACATCACTCAAAGAAAATAAAACCAATACCTTGCACCCAAATGACCCCTAGCATCAATAGAAGACATAGAATACAGAAAATACTTGCTCATATCTTATATCAAGTTTCTATTCTAGGAAGACCTATTTTCCAGACGAGCTCAGAGTTTATCCTAGATCAAGTTAGTTCTTCAGAATTTTTTTGTAAAATTTCCTCAATGGAGTGCTCTTTGGAAAAGTTATTGTGTATCCGGGCCCTTCTAGTTTGTTTGTTTGCTTTTTTTTTCTTTGAAGGAACATCAAGAAAGAAAATGATTGAAGGTGGGACAAGGGAAGCTCTTTTAACATTTCAGGATATTGGTAAAAAAAAAAAAAGGAAAATTGTGTTGGAGCAATGATTTCCTTTTCAGAAGGGACTTTTGTCATGTGTCTTTCTGTCACTAGCTTTTCCACCTCATTTTCTGTCCCCTCCCTTACCCCATTTAGGTTCCTCTGGTCTGTTGCTTAAATAGAAGCCCACCGGTGGTGACAGGCAGTAATACCTCTGCAGGTTTCTCAAGGAAAGAAACAATGAAAAACTGCATCAGAACCAATGTCAGCTGCAGGGCTCAAAAGCATATGTTGCTTCTTCAGTACAAAGTCACTGTAAATCCCTTGGTCCCTTGTTTCCTCTCCTCAGGAGGAATCAAACCAAACAGTGAACAGCCGACATTGTCAAGACCTGGGAACTTGTTGTAAGAATAACTAGTTCTTGACATCTGAAATTACTCTGGTTCAGTTATTTCTTGATCTTTCATTTTAAATCTGTACCTGATGAATCAAAATATGATCATGAGAAAGTACATAATTGGGTTCAGGGCTCACGTCGGAGGCTCCAGAGATAAGAAGCACTTCAAAAGATTACTTTCTATGATAGTAAGACCTTGAGTAACCAGGATGCTTAGGAATGGGATACCGTGGTTAATTAACTGAGAGTAAACCAGAAAATTGGTCTGTGGTTCGCAGCTGCCACACCTCCCAGTTCAAATGTAAAGGAAGTTGACAGAGGAAAAATCAGGCTGTGTCTACTCAGGAAAGATTCTATTCCTTATACAAAGGTACCTAGTACAGGCATCTATCAAAACAATTTGAAAGGGTTCAGGAAAAGCCATGATCTTCTTGCAAAATGCCCATCAGAGCAAGCATTCAACTAAGATACTAAGATAGAGAAAGAGTAAGGGGTTAGGGATGGCTAGGTGGTGCAGTGAATAGAGCACCTGCCCTGCAGTCAGGAGGTCCTGAGTTCAAATTTGACCTCAGACACAACACAAAAATTAGCCATGTGACCTTGGGCAAGTCACTTAACCCCAATTGCCTTCCAAAGAACAAAAAAAAATAAGACTAAAATAAAAAGAGTAAGAGGTTAACATGATAGAGCATTTTTAAAGCAGGGAACAACTGTCCTGATGCAACCAAGACCCTCTCTACATTATGGCAAATATGGCAAACAATGGTGATCTAGTTGGATTATTTGTGTGTACTTCAGCAGAGACGGGTTGTTTTTGTTTGTTTTGTGTTGAATGTTACATGCTGTACACTGAAATTGTCATAGGACCCCCTACTGGTCATTTGCAAGTCAGTATGGCTCTTAAACTTGGACATTTGGATTTTGTTTTAGGGAGCTCTATCTACTCTATGCAGTTCTTAGAAAAATGACAATTCCTCAGAAAGAAACCCATAAGTTTTGCTGTAAGCAGGTCATACTATGAGAAAAAGTCATTACTGATGACATCTGTGTCCAGGTCATGTCTGAGTTAGTCCTTTCCTGGGAAAGTGGTACTGAAGTAGCGCCTAGTTCTCTCTGTCTCTCTGTCTCTCTGTCTCTGTCTCTCTGTCTCTCTCTCTCTGTCTCTCTCTCTCTGTCTCTCTCTCTCTCTCTCT
>NW_027185698.1:18940703-18960957 GCF_028583685.1 Petaurus breviceps papuanus | reverse complement strand
TCTCTGTCTCTCTCTCTGTCTCTCTCTGTCTCTGTCTCTCTCCTGTCTCTCTCTTTCATCTATCTAGACACATACACACATACATATGAATGCTCAGAAAATCTTCTTTTTTGTTAGTTTCAACTCTAGTTATTGAAAAATGTTTCTAAAATGTATTACAACAATTTCCTGCCATAGTATTTAGAGTATATTGAATTTAATTGGGTTACTTGATTGAAGAAAACAGGAAAATCCATGATCTTCTTGCAAATAGGCTCATTAGCACAAATTGCCCAGGTACATTCTTCATTCTGACTTTCACAGATTGACTTTTATTATATTTCCTAATAGATGTGAGGAACACCCAGGTTTTACTTTATATCTTTACTTTTCTAGAAACAGTAGCAGTTGTTTGAATTCTTCTGAATAGCAAGCTTATTTTCTATGCAATAATAGATAAAGTACTGAACATGGGATCATAAGACCTGTTTCCAGGAACAATCTTAGACTTTCTGAACTGGATGCTCTGGTGCCAGTCACTTAAATTTTTGAGCCTTAATTTCTTCAATAAAAAGAAAATAGAGATAGAAGTATATCTTCCACTCTCTTTGCAGGATTGTCATAAGAAAAGCATTTTATAAACCATAAGCATTATACAGGGGTGTCCTAAAGGGCAGTTGTAAGTTATGATAATCATGGATATAACTAGCTACGGCCATAATTGGATCTAACACAGTTATATTTACTGATTCTAAGCTTTAACAGTCATGGCTATAACTGGTTATTAAACCTTAGAAGTGCAATCAGACTTTTGGGACGCCATTTAGTGGTGAGTTATAATATTGCTCCTATTTGCATCTTTTGAGGTGGGAAACACACACACATGTTAATTAAAGATTTTAGTTACTTGGATCACACTTGATTGCATCTTGCCTGCATTTAATTTACTCATATCAAAGAACTGTAGTTTTTAGCCATCACCAATAGTTTTCTGAAGAAAAGATTGTGGGTTTAACCAGGAATTTGGCAATCCACTTGCCCACAGAAAGAAGTTATATCTGTGTTTTACTTTCCTCACCTTTTGTAGACTGGCCACTGGTGTATCTTGTTCAGTCAGAAAGGATAATATGATAAGATTTTGTTGTTTTTCAGATGCAATGATATCGTTAATAATGAATCTTATAAACCACACTTAGCTGCAGAGGTTCAGCTATTAGATTTGGTGTTGATGAGTTGACTGACGTCACGTGGTTTCATTAGTAGCCTGTTCAACTCCAAATAAGGTATTTTAAGGAATCTCATAATTCTTGAGATTTTTGTGTCATTGACCCTTTTGGCAATCTGGTAAAACCTATGGATCCCTTCTCAGAATCATGTTTTTAAATGCACAAAATAAAACACATAGGATTACATAGGAAATCAGTTATAGAGATATACAATTATATAAAAAAAATAACAAGTCCATGGAGGCCAGGTTAAAAAATCCACAGTGTACCTTGTATTTGTAACTCGACTTGTCTTGTGAATTTCTGGAACCATCCTGGAGCACAGTGCTTCTCTATCCTCTGACAGCAGTCCCAATTCCCCAAAGCCTGGCCCAAGACCATCTCTCATTAAACCTCTGTGAGTAGCCCTGCTGCAGCCATGAATCACACCCACAGAGCTTCACACAAGCTGGGTTTATTGAGTTGTATTAGAGGAGAATATATCTCTCAGGGCCCCAGTGCCGTCAAAACAATCTGTCACTTTTAATTCTTTCTGTCACCTCATTAAGTATATAGCCATGCAGACAGTAAAAACCATTCCAACAAACATACAACACACACATATCCCCCCCAAAATGCAACATTCCCACCTCTCATATTCCAATGCTGCCATAAATATCAAGTCAGTGAAAGATTCATTGTCCAAACATATGCGCCTCGGTACTGTATATAACTAACAGAGGCAAAAGAGGATCTCCATGGGCACATAAAGCAATTAGAAATAACTGCGCTTCAGAGCAGGCGGCTATAACGCAAAGGTCAATGCTATAAATACGAAGAGCATGGCGGTAATGCCCCTTCCCCAACATGCCCCTAAACACACAATGACAAGAGTTCAGGATGCCATGATTAATCTTGGAAATATCTGAAATGATGCTATGTCCCCCTCTGGCCCCTTCCCTGGTGTCCTCTTTTCATCAACAGTTAATATTTTATGTGAATTACAGTGGAAAATTTTATCAAGGCCAAGTATGTGCCACAAGGCTGTATTTTACTCAATACAAAATATTTACCCTTTTACATCTGATGTTAGTGAAGGAAACCTTAGCTAATCATCTGTAAAAATGAAAAGTCTGATTTTTTCCTCTCCCCCTCCCGTTCTTAGCTTGTTTTCCACATTGTGGCACCTAAAGTTCATATTCGACTCAAAGCCACAGAGGCTACATTTTGGGGACTTTGATAATTTTTGCAGGAACACACTGAGTGTGATAATAATGTTTATGCCTGAATGCAAAGAATATGCTGACAGATTAAAAAGGCATCTGCCTGTGTTTGTACATGTTCATTTTAATATTTTTTTTAAATCACATTATATCTGATAGGATCACAAGCTTTCTTCTACTTGCCTCCGTGTCTTTACACACACCCTCTCCCTCCAGAGTAATTGTCAAATTTCAGAGGAAGAAGGAAATCTCTCTGAAGTCATTTAGTACAATCTTATACCCAGAAACCACTAAGAGCATTACTCCCCTTCATGTACTCTGCCCACCAGCAAAACTGGCTTTCTTGCTGTTCCTCATATAAGACCTTCCATCTTCCATCTCTGTGATGTTGCACATGCTGTTCCCTATGCCTGGAATGTCCTCCTTATGCCTCATAGAGTCTCTAGTTTCTAACAAACCATCTACATGAACTCTTTTCGGATCCCCCCCACCCTTGCTACTAGTGTCTGCCCCTCAAAATATTTTTTTTGATATTTTTTGTATATATTTTGAGGCAAATGGGTGGTATAGAATGCTAGGCTTGGAATCAGGAAATTCTGAGTTAAAATCTTGCTTCAGATACTTTTAAGTGTCTGTGTGATCCTGGACAAGCTGCTTAACCTCTGTTTGCCTCAGTTTCCTTCTCTGTAATGTTGGGATAGTTATAGCGTCTAGTTCATAGGCTTTTTTAAGGACTGAATGAACATATGTAAAGTGCTTTGCAAACCTTAAGGCGTTATAGAAATCCTAGCTATTATTATTAATTATTACTACTAATAATATTAACACACTTCTTTTGTCTATGCTTATATGTGCACATGTTTTCTGTACTGAAATCATGTAAGTTTTGGTAAAGGTAGAAATTGTCCCATTTTTGTCTTTTCATTCCCAGCACCTAGAACAGTACCTGGCACACAGTAGGCACTTTATTAAGGTTTATTGACTGGTTGATATATGGTTGCCTAGCTTCTGCTATACAATCAATCACATAATCTAACTGTTTCCAACTGACGGACCATTGGAGAAGTTGGCAAGGGAAATGGAGGAGTTATTAAAAGTGATCCAACAAATATGCATGGAAATCCATAAATAAGTAAATATGCCTCATGACTCCCCATATCCTAATAACCAACAATCATGTGGCACTTTATAGTGTGACATGAGCTTTACATGTATTAGCTTGTTTTAGTCTCAGGCTAGCCTTGTGATCTAGGTGCTATGGGTCTTATTATCTCCATTTTGCAGATGGGGAAACCAAAGTTCAAAGAAGTTAAGGGACGGTTGCATAATAAGAGACAGAACCAGACTTTGAACCCAAGACTTCCCAGTTCCAAGCCTAACAGTCTCTCTACTATGCCACACCACCTGTCATAGATTAAGATGATTATTCTGGAAAGGAAAGTAGATACAGATGTCTTAAATAAGATGTAAATTCATTTCAAAGCATTAGAAGATGTAGTTCCTTTTTTGTCATTGTATGCTATGTCAATCATTGGCTACCAATTAATTATATAACTATGATCATGTGGGGCCTCAGCATGTTTTTTTAAATTCAGGGGAGAATGTGAATGCAGTCTCCCACTACCAAATATTATGCAATAGAGTTTCTAGTATTGGGGAAAATTGCAGAGGTCAGCCCAGTGAGAGTACAATGGATAAGCCTCACCCTGCGGAAAGCACCTTCATGATAATGGAATCACCCCTGACAGTCAAGCATTGTTCTTGCTTTTAGAAAGTGTTCTCATCCTTCAGAGAGCTGGTTACCAATGCCCAATACAAAACAACCCTCCTCCCTCCAGGCCACTACGGACTGATTCCCTGTAGCTTCTCATATGTTCATGACAGAATTATAGTCATTTATTATCATTCAATATAATTTTCAAAATAAAGGGCATACTCATGTCAACTGCAAATCTGTATGCAGGAGCAAAGGGGGAATGTCTATACCATTAGAAAGTAAAAACATGTAAATAATCTAAGGGAAGAAGTCAGGCTTATATGTTTCCATATTCCCTGAAAAGTAAAACTCCAGCTAGAATAGATAGCCCCTCAAATATGAGAAGTATGATATGTCCCTGTCATTGGGCTCATGCTACCCAGCCCAGTGTTAAGGCACTGATTCCCCTGAAGAGATTTCTTCCCTTCACTTTTTAGCATTCCCTACCCCAATTCCCTTCTCACACTTTATAAATAATGCATTTTGAGGGAAACCCCTTACTCTGATTGATGAAAGAAAGAACAGGGACCAAACAAGCTAGACATCATAATGCAGAAGTTGTAAAGAACTGTGTATATTGCCTATTGTCAGTGAATGTGCTTTGCTGTGGACTTTGTTGGGGGCCTTCCTAAAAATTCCTAATATGATTGAACAATATCTATATCAATAAGAATGTTAAAATAAAAATAAAATCTATATCAAGAAAGGAAAGGAAAACAGAGTGAAAAGAAGGAAGGAAGAAAATAAAATAAAGGAAGGAGATACAGGAAGGAAGGAAGGAAAAAGGAAAGAAGGAAGGAAAAAAGGAAGGAAGGAAGGAAAGAAGGAAGGAAAGAAGGAAGGAAGGAAGGAAGGAAAGAAGGAAGGAAGGAAGGAAGGAAGGCAAGGAGAAAGGAAAGAAGGAAGGAAGGAAGGAAGGAAGGAAGGAAGGAAGGAAGGAAGGAAGGAAGGAGACCTTTCAGAAAATGGAAAGAAATCATCAGAGTCTACCATATTCTGACTTATAGACCCCTTACAGGAATATTAGACCTGACGCACCAAAATGCAGATACATAGTGCCTGATGTTTGGTAGATGTTCAGCAAACATTTGTTGAAAGAATGAACTATTGTTTTTAAATGAGAAGCAGTGTGCTTAATGAATATCCTGCTTCCTTGGATTCAGGACCACATAGGTTCAAATCTCTCCACTGGCACTTAGCAGCCATGTAAGATCATAGACAAGTCACTTACTTTCCTGTGTCTCAATTTCCTCATCTATACAATGAGAATGATAATCATAGTCTGGCATCTATTTCCCAAGGGTTTTTTGAGGTTTCAGTGAGATAATGTAAATAGAGTGCTTCACAAAACTATCTAAATGGCACTTGTGAATCAGTATGTACTTACTAAGGGCCTCCTCCATGCCATGGGTCAAAGTGTCAAGGATGCATACAAGCATGAAAGTCTCTATCCTCAAGGAAATTGCATTCTTTTAAAATATATAAAGTGAACACTAAATAAATAACAGGTGATTTTGGAGGGGAGCCATTGGGGAATTAGGAAAGGCCTTATCTGGAGGTGGTGCTTGAACTGAACTTCGAGTTAATCAATCAAAAAGAACATTTATTCTACACTTACTATGTTCCAGGATACATGCTAAGCACTTTGAAGGAAACCAAAACTTCTCACTGGGTAGCTAGACAGCATAGTAGATAGAGCACAAAGCCTATGATCAGGAAGACCTGTTCAAAATAAGCTTCAGACACTGGCTGTGTGACCTTGGGCAAGTCACTTAACCCTGTTTGCCTTCTTTTCCTCATCTATTAAATGAGCTAGAGAAAGAAATGGCAAAGCACTCCAGTATCTTTACAAAGAAAACTCTAAATGGGGTCGTGAAGAATTGGACATAACTGAAAGAACTTAAACACAAAGTTTTCTAAGAGGCTGAGGAAAGGAGAGTATGCATTCTAGGCTGTTGAAAGTTTCAGAGATGGAAGATGGAAGACAATGTATGAGGAATAGCAAAATAGCCAATTTTGCTGAAGTGGAAAAAATTTGAAAGAAAATAATGTATAATAAGTCTTGGAAAGTAGTTTGGAGCCAGAATATGAAATTATTATTATAGTTTTTTAAAATTTATTATGTTTAGTTATGTTTATGATGTTAGAAAAAATATTTTCCCCCTTAAAGGACTCTGCCTGGCACAAGCAGATAAAAAAATTGCTTGGGCCCAAATTAAGGGGAATGTTATTAAATATTTATTAATAATTCATTCAAAACAGGAGAGCTTCTTCTCAGAATCAAACATTGCTCATGCTGGAAGAGACCTTAGAGGTCATCCAGTCCAAACCTCTCTTTTGACAGAGAAGGAAATAAAGGTCTGGAGAGATGGTTTGGCTTGGCCAAGGTCAGCAGGTAGTCATCAGAAGAGCCAGGTGCTAAACCTGAAAGAGAAACAACATCCCACGCACCACAGAATAAGACGTATCTGCCGAGTTCTACAGAACAGAGAAAATCCATTACTGACCACAGGAAGAAGAGATATGTTGTAATTATCAGGAACAACCTGATGAAGGATACAGAGATTGATCTGACAGAGCCAATTAAGAGGTGTGCTATCTTCCTGGGGCATGCATTCAGGGTATGGTGGAGTGCCTTTCAATGTCAGCTTGGGACATCTTGGCCTGAGATGTGCTATGCAAGAGTTTTCCCCTCTCCATCTCCTGGCCTTGAAGATCACCTGGCACCGGGAGGGAGGGATTCTATTCCCAAATTGTTTGGGGGTAGAGGAGACAAGATGTTCTTTGGAGACATCAGGAAGTAGAGAGCTATTTGTGTCATGTGAAAGCATCCTTGGGGCATGGACTTGGCACCATTGCAAAGAATAGGTGGTGTTTTCAACGAATGAATGTGTTACAGGGAACTGTTTAGAGCAAAGGCAGCTGATTGAGGAGTTCAAGTCCCAGGTGTCTTGTTTCATAAGTGGTCTGACTGGTGAAAGCATCAGCAGATGAGAACAGAGGTTTGGCCTATCAAACAATACACAACTTATCATGCAACGGTTTCCCCTGGTGTGAAGACTGTATTATGGGCACAGAAATAGAATTTGCAGCCTGTTTGCTAGTGCCCCCCTCTTTACCAGAATATAGTTAATAATGAAAAATAGCTGGATGATCCAATTTTGTCTAGTACAACTTGCCTGGATTTGGAGATAGCTGAGCTCATCTTCAGGTCTCTGTTTTAGAAAGAGTCATTGCAGTAGGGGTAGGAAGGGAGGCAGATTGGGTATCCTAACACCAAAGATTAATCAAACCAAACAAACAGCTGCTACTCACTTCTTCCAATTCATTTTGGAACAAATGGTACTGCCAGAAGTAACTTGGAACGAATCTCATGGGACTTTGAAGCCCTGGGCAGGAAACTGAAGTCGTTGAAGGTACAGGTGGTGTTTTCAACACTACTTCTGATTGAAAGCTGGGACTTGAGAAGAAAAAGGAAGAGATGGGAAGAAACCTAAGAAGGTGGTTTTCCAGACTATGAGTTAATCTATGAGAACAAAAAGCTCTTAGCCATGGGCAGATGATGATTCAGAAGAAATGGGAAAGAATATATTTACCTGGAAATTAGCTCCAGTTGAAAAGAGGGATTTGAACTGAAAATGGAAGGAGTGGGAGAAGACTGGCAGGATGGAACTATTATGTTAGAAAATTTACAGATCTCAATTTTGAACAATTTTGCCCCTTAAGAAGTTCAGGTCCATATCTGGCATATGCTGACCCCCATTAAAAATTATGAGCTCCCATCTAGGTTTTGTGCCCCTCATTTTTGCAAGCTAGTCATATCCCACATAGTTGCATCTGCAAGAGTGTTAGTAGGGTGGGGGTGCACTCCTAAACTACCTAATCAAAGAAAGCTTGGCCATTTCAAATTAATCAAAAGTGAACTAGTTATGCATAAGTTCTTAGTTAACTTGAGCTTTGGTTCATTACATGAAAGTAAATGATGCCATGAGAGAAATCTAATCTTAGATGCCACAACCAATCTTACGATTGGTTGCAGAGAATCATGCCCTATGGAGCTGTGTATAAAAACAGCAAATTTCAGAGTCAATTATGTTATGATCGAATCAGTGGTGAAGGACTCCTGAGAGAGTGAAATGACTCCTTGGAAGCTGGGGGTACAGTAACTCAATAATCAGTCAGCCAGGTTGTTAAGTATTTACTATGTGCCAGTCACTGTGCTTAGCACTGGAAACACAAAGAAAGGCAAAAACTGGCCATGCCCTCAAGGAGCTCATATTCTAAAGGAACAGACAGTCATAAAAAACACTAGGTATATGTAAGATACATACATATGTATGTATATGTATGTATGTGTATATGTATATTAATGAAGACATACATATATACATACATACACATGAAGAGAGACACACAGAGAGAGAGAGAGAGAGTGAGAGAGAGAAAAAGAATAGATGGAAGGTGTTCTCAGAGAGAAGGCATTAATAACTGCAGAGGTTAGCAAAGGCATCTTTCGAAAGGTAGCATTTGAGTTGAGTCTTGAAAGAAGTCAGGAATTTAGTTGCAGGTCAAAGGAATAATAAAATGAAAAAGGACAGAGACATTTACCCACGGTTCATGGCAAGAATAACTGGGCCACAGGGAAATAGGGCCCTAATTATAGCAGGTAAATTGATTGGTAAATTCAGTCAACTTCATGCTCATCCCTGATGCATCAAATCTCACAATACTAAGTTATAGAAGCTTATTAGAGCTGAAAGAAATCTTCAAGATCACCTAACATAACCATTCATTTAATAGATGAGGAAACTGAGACTGAGTTAGATGAAATCACTTGCTCACAATCACGCAGCTAGTCAATTAATCAGTCCTATACCTCAGGTTTCTTAATTCTCAGGTCAGTATTCTTTCTACTGTACCATCCTGCCTCTCACTTCACCCAGGTCCCATTGGAGAGAAATGGACAAAAGTTTGGGAGAATTGTGAGCGATCCTTGAAGGAGGAACCAAGACAAAGCAAGCACTAGAGTGAATGAAGTAACAACTTAACAGCAGTTGTAAAATATGAAGTTAATCAATGGGAACTTAAAAGCAACTGATTCATTTTTTAAAAAAGTTCTTGCATTAAGTGGTACTTTATACAGTATTCTCATAGGGAATTATTTGAGTAATAGTGAAACTTCGATGGGTCAGTAATGTCATTAAAATGGGTAATCCCTCTATCAGCATAGATTCTCACTGCCTCAAACCTCATCTTGTCCAATTCTTATGCCTGTATTTCCATAAATCTTCCACAAATAATCTACTAATCATGCTGGGGCCATTCTTCTCAGTATTTTAATTTTCATCTATTGTGTCTCATTCTCACTACATGACCCAGCCACCTCCTTTTCCGGTTACAATTGTCCTTGATGTCTTTTATGCAAGTCATCATTGTCAAGATGCTACAGCACATTTGTGCCAACCGTGGGCCCAGTCATTATCCTTTGGGCTTCTTATAATTTCGATTCTTTCACAATTGTGGTGCTTCATGATTTAGGGTATTACAGGGAGCATATTGATAATAAAGAGAGAGGCTTTAGCGGCAGTGAGCAATTTGGAATAATTGTAAGTGCTGCGCGGTTTCTTAAAGGCAATCCAGCCTGATCTCTTCCTCCTACTCAATTCTAGGAGCAGCTCATTGCCCATCTGCAGCTCTTTTTTATCACACATAGAAATGGGTCATCTATCCAGCTGCATGTTATAATCTGGGCAATATGGAGAGTGATATTTTAAGAGTTCCATTTAGTTTAGAAGAAATTGTTCATTGGAGACTTCACATGCTTATTTTTGAACTGGAAGGTTGTACCCTCCAGATCACCTTTGGCATCTGTTGGTAGCCAACAGAAATGCCATTTAATGTCTCAGAGAAATATCACCTTCTAAAGTGGTAAGGCAACTTTATTCCAATGCAACTTAAATCCATTTAAAATTTAAATCCAGTGCAACTTTATTCATTAAAAAAGTCACAATGTTTTTAAAGATTTGACCATTTTGTTGCTGGACAGACTATTGAACTAAGATCATTAAAAATATTACCTAAAAGCTTCATGAGGCTTGGTGGTATAGTTGATAAAGAGCTGGGACAAGAGTCAGTAAGGCAAGATTTCAAATCTGGTCTCAGACATTTAATAGCTGTGTCACCCTGGGCAAGTCACTTAACCTATGTTTGTCTCATTTGTAAAATGGAGGTGGTAATTATAGCACCTACTTCCAATGGTTATTTTGAGGATCAAGTGAGATAATAGTTATAAACTTGTTAACACAGTCCCTTGCACATAGAAAGAGCTATGGAATTTTATTATTATTATCTCTATGCTAAACACTGCATTGTAGCCTCTAGGAGTTTATAATCTGAAATCAAAGCATCTGACAGGACAAACATGTGCAAAACTCATGCAGCAAGTGAGATGATTGTAAACCAATGCAGAGGCATCACTGATACTAGTCACTCATGGCTTTGTCTTATAGTGCTGACCGTGGGGGCAGGAGAAGGAGTGTTTAGTGCTCAGGAGGAGTGCTCCATTGACTCCATTTTGTTATGACTTTGGCAGTACTCTACCATCCCTGCACTGTACACCCCCAGGTCACCAAGAAATTTGGGAAAATCTCTTCATGATGCTGCTGTATATTGGGATAGGTAGATTACACTTACAAGCACATCATTTATGTGGTTACAGAAAAATGTTACTGAAAATGGCAAGGGGTGGGGATCTTGAATTGGAAGCCACTAGTCTTAAGGAGTTGTGTATATCCCAGAGTCACTTGCATCCCATAGCTCCTCTGACTATCTACTGTTGCTGCTTCTCTCTGTGTGTTTCTGTCTCTGTGTCTGTTTCTGTCTCTGTGTCTGTCTCTGTGTCTCCGTCTCTCTCTCACTCTCTTTCCCCCAGTTTCTCTAGCACTACATCCTCTAGAATCTTCATAGGTTCCCATAGTGGCACATACCACCCCTTGGAAGTCACTGGAACAATGGGGGTGAAGTAGTCTCAGATAAAATGAGGGAGGTCATTGAACAAAAATAAAGGGGTGGGGCTAACCTAAGGAAAAAGATAGATAAAAAAAAAATTTGGAGGAAAAAAAACATTTGTACGTTTCCTCTATTTTCTAACACAGTTAAAGTCATAGTGATTACAATATTTTCCAAACAAACACAAAAAGTGCAAGTTATAACTGATCAGTGGTCAAGTCTGCTGACAAGTCTTAACAAGCAAGTGTTTACAGGATGGCATGTTGTGTATTGTTGTGAAGTCTAGTATGTATCAGCAGGAATATGTGCATGTAATGACTTAATTGCAATACTATATTATATAGTTACACAATTCAATATTGCATCATCAAAATTTTAATGCAAGAAAAACCTCCAGAAATTTACAATAACTTATTAAATTTAAGATGAGTCATTTCAAATATATATATATATATATATATATATATATATTTGAAATGATGCAAATTAAAAAAATAAAGGATTAAAGAAAGGAGTTTTCCAGGGTGTACTGAGTAATTTTCTTTTTTTGAAAATAGGACAGTAGGCCAAATGAGTTTGGAAACCTCTGCTCTAAATCTACAGCAAGCCTGTAGATACTTTCTCAAGCAAGGCAATGAAAAGATTCAAGATTTCCCCATCTTTTGCTGCCATTTCCCCAAAGTAAAACAAAGGTCCATAATACAAGTCTGTCTTTTCTGATCCACATTGTTACTCCCCTCTCTCTGACTGGTCCTGTCATTTCCCACCAGTCCCTATAAGGTACCAGTCCCATTGCCATTTCTCCCAACTGCTACTAATTTCCCAAGTAGGCAGAGATGAAAGAGGGAGAAAAGTCTCAGCGAAGCAATATTTATATGATCCATTTTTGAGACACTTGAGACAACTCCTGTTCATTCTCCTCTAGGCAAACTTACATTTGTTATTGTTTCCCTTTATATGTGGCATCCAACGGAGAGCATAATTCTCCAAATGTGATCTGACCAGTGAATGCATTGGGACTATTATCTCCCATAGTTTGGAAATTATTATTATTATTGTACAAGTAAATTGTGGAAATTATACATTCTATCACCATGAGTTAAGTATTTAGCACCTCCCAAATATATAGTAAGACATGACATTGTAGCTGGAATTATATCCTCAGGAGCTCCCTATCTTTCATGGCCTGAGAGATAGCAAATTCCCAAACTACAAATACAGGTCTCAAAAATATCCTAAACCATTCACTATATTGAAGCTGGAGTATAATTAAAGATTGAACTCTTACCCCTCCCCCCATCTTCTAGTATAATAGCATTGATTCATTTAAACAAACAATAACAAACTTCAGAACAATGATTTTAATAGATGTCACCATATCAAATACTCATAACTTTAAATCAACTTGTAATGAAAAACTTTCAAAATAAAGAAATATAACAGAAAATAGCAAAACAATGTGGGCACAGGTTAGAGTCCATCAAATTCCATTATCATATATGCTACTGAAGTTTTATCAATGATGCTGTCAGTGAAACTACAGAAGATGAGTTTAAATGTTAATACTTTTATTCCACTTCAAAAAGTGGTTATTGTGGCCATCTATATAATGTCAAGAAAATTAAACATTTTGAAAGTACAGTAGTAAAATTAGTGTCTTATATGAGGAATGTTTCTATCAGAACTCCACCCAATAAGATGAGAATGATTTTGCAATCATGATAATGATGATGATAATATATGGATTTATTAAAAACACATTGGTTTTTTATTTCAGAAGATCAGAGTTCAAATCCTAGTTCTTCCACTTGCTACCTTTGTCACCCAGGACAAGTCATTTAGTCTCAATGAGGCTCAGTTTCCTTGTTTAGAAAGCAGGCTGAATTAGATGTATTTGAGTTCTTCCACTTCTATAATCTATGATTTTTTGAATATGGAAACTGATAAAAACACCTAAAATATTGCAGTGATTTATAGACTTTTCATATACATTGGACTCATATTAAGTTCATGGTCAACTTTTTCTATACAGAGCTATTAAACCTTTTCTTTCATGTAACTATAGTGTAGCCCTTAACTTTAAACTGATAGAGTCTATTGTATTACTGAACCAATGCTTAAGTCAACTGTGGGATGAACAAAAAAAATGTGAATAATAATATTAACATCAGTGTTGTCATTTTGTGTGTAGGTACGGGGGCAAATCATATGGTAAGCTCAGCCCTTCAATGATTTAATCTAAGTGAAATTCAGGAAAAGGATAGAGAATGTCAAAAGTTACCATTATTGTTATGGTTGAAGAGCAGCCAAGGACTGCTTCCTTCTTAAATTCATGCAAAAGCAAACAAACAAAACAAACCTGTTTCTTCCCTCAAAGAGCTTACATTCTAAGGGGAGAAGACAACATATAAAGGGGAAATAAGGGAGGATTTGAGAGTAGAGAGAAGGAACATTCCCCTACAAGAGGACAAAGGGGCAAAGTCCAAAGGGTAGAATTACAGCCAGGAAGGGAATGAAGAATGGTTGGTCTGAATCTGTCCCCCAAATGGAAGGCCCCAGAAGGAATGTGCCAATAAAAGAAGGAGGCTAGTAGCATGTCAGAGGAATGTTCCTGGATGACAAGACCCTGAATGGCAGACCTTTTAGAATAAGAAAATAGCTCTCACGGTGGTGAAGTTTGTCTGTACATGTCTGTGTGAGTGTGCAGGCATGGGCTCAGAGAATGAATATATGGTATTGTTCAATGTCTGGAGGCACAAGTGTCAATAGTCAAACTAATGTGACTCCAATTTATAGAAGTGATCAGATAGGAACTGAAGCAAGTATTGATAACAGTTGGCTGGGCTGACAAAAAGAAATCCATTAACCAGAAATGATTTTGTGATAGGGACCAAGAAATTGGATGTGCTTATGGTACTTATTTATCACATTTGTGATCAAGTTTGTAGTACTCACAAACTTTCTGTTTTGATTCTTTTTTTCTTTTGGTCCCATAGCCAATATTTCACATGGACATGTCTTCTCCAGACAGTTTTCTCTAAGAGTATTAAAATATTAACTTCTCCATTTCCTACAGAGGTTTGAAAATCACCCCCTTACAGCTGATAATGGCCCTCTGCTTAGACGGCCTTTTGTACCCAGAACATCTCAGGTGATACCATTAATGCTACATAAAACATCACAAAATACCCAGAGATCAAACCAAGGAGCAATTACCCAAAGCATTTTTTCTGATATCTCCCCAGATTTTCCTTTGGGGAGTGCTAACTCAGTAAATGTTCACTATACATAAACAAAGCATTGGCTGTAACCCACAAAAAAACAACCCTTAAAATCTTCTCTAAAGTGTTTTTGCTTTGTTTGATAAAATAGTCTTTGGGGAGGCACTAATGGACAAAGCCAAAGATCCAAAGAAAGGGAACTTGATCCATTTGAAAGTGAATAGGGGGCTGAAGCATGAAGTAAAAATATGCTGGTGTTCATTCAAAAAGTGCTGACTTCCTCTGCTGGGTCATCTTATAGGTCCACCTTATACCACATAATAGTGTAATTAAAAAGTGCTGACATTGGGTACTAGGAAGAATTTGCCCTCTTCAACCCTTGTTTAGAATCAGTGAGTCAAACTTCAGCAATCGTCACTGTAGTGTGTCTGTAACATTTCAATGTTTTCAGTTCTTGGCTTATAGACAGATGCAGGATGCAATAAACCCTCACTAACTCAGACCCCACTAAATTAACATTTATTTATTAATTAAATTTTTTTTTGGAGTGGGTAGGGCAGGGCAATTGGGGTTAAGTGACTTGCCCAAGGTCATATGGTTAGTTTTGTGTTAAGTGTCTGAGTTCAAATTTGAACTCAGGTCCTCCTGACTCTAGGGTGGATGCTCTATTCACTGTACCACCTAGCCACCCCTAAATCAATATTTATGACCATCCAGCCATCACATACACGTTTATTTCTGAATTAAAGAAAACCTCTACAAGATAGATTCATTTTCAGAATCTAGAACCAGTATAATCATTGGCTTGGCTTTGGAGTAAGAAAGATCTGGGTTCAAGTACTGCCTATCACACACATATTAACTGTGTGACCATGATCAAGTCACTTAATCTTTCAATGTCCTATATTAAATGAATATAACTAGACTTTTCAACAAAATATTCATCAAAGTAATAGTCCTGCTGAGGTCCTTCATGATTCCTAAAACCCTGCTAATCATTCAAAGATCTTTTTTTTTTTTGCTTTTTGCAGAGCAATTGGAGTTAAGTGAGTTGCCCAAGGTCACATGGCTAGTTTTTGTGTTAAATGTCTGAGGTCAGATTTGAACTCAGGTCCTCCTGACTCCAAGGCCAGTGCTCTATTCACTGAGCCAACTAGCTGCCCCAAAGATCTTATTTTTTGACTGCAGATTCTCTCTCTTCCAGTACCAGCATCATATGATTAACTACTGCATTCAGTTACTTTAAAAACTCCTTCAGAGAACGAAGTAGCATGGGGCTAGCAGATTTATTCATTTGCAGATATTCATTCACAAAATTCTGCAACTAGTCAACAAGCACTTATTAATATACCTATCATGTGCCAGGTGCTGCTATTCAAAGCCATAAAATAAAATATTTCCTGCCCTTATGTAACTTATATTCTATTGGGGATGGTGGGAGTAGGGAGGAAGGAAAAACATATACACATGTGAGTAGATATACAATGCAAGGTAAATTCAAGATAATTTGAAAGAAGTGGTAAGAGGCATTAGCATTTAGGGAAGAGGAGTGATAAAAATTCTCATGTAAAAGGTAACATTTGAGTTGAACTTAGAAGAAAGTTTGGATTCTAAGAGTCAGAAGTGAGGTCTAAGCCTGTGTAAAGATCCAAAGACAGTAGATGTCTTGTGTGAGGGACAGCAAAGATGGTATTTTGGCAGAACCATAGACTTTGTGAAAGGTATTGATGAGTAACAAAACAGAAAAAGCAAGCATCAACCAAATATTAAAGAACTTTAAATAGCAAATGGAAGAGTTTTTATGATATCTGGAAATATAGAGCCAGTAGACATTCCTGAGTAAAGAGTAAAGTGTTCAGATGTGTTTTAGGAATGCCAATTTATGGGGGATCCACAGGAGTGAAACATTGCATATATTGTCAAATTTTGTTGATATCTTTTTTTTTTTGGAGGGGGAAATGCAGGGCAATTGGAGTTAAGTGACTTGCCCAAAGTCACACGGCTAGTAAGTGTTAAGTGTCTGAGGACAGATTTGATCTCAGGTCTTCCTGACTCCATGACTGGTACTCTATTCACTGCATCACCTAGCTGCCAATTTTGTTGATACCTTTTTTTTTTAAAGCAATTGGGGTTAAGTAACTTGCTCAAAGTTTACATGGCCAGTTATTTTGTGTGGGTGCTAAGTATATGAGGCCAGAATCGATCCCAGGTCTCCCGACTCCGGGGCCAGTGCTCTTACTTACTGCACCACATGGCCGCCCCAATTTTATTGATATCTTAATAAGTTTTGCTGATTTTTCTTTCTTTTCTTCTTCTTTTCATTAAAAAAATATTTATCACATAAAATGCTTCTCTTGTAGAAGGAAGAAGCAGTATATAAAGAGAAATTTAGATGATATAAAAACAAAAAAAATAGGAATAAAATTTATTTTCTAAAATGCCTTTTGTAGAGTTTGGAATGGAGAGGGGATTAATATGCGAGAGTGAGACCATTTAAAAAGATAATTGCAACCATCATGATAAAAGGTTGAGGGTCTGAATTAGGGTGATAAGTGTGTGAATGAAGAGGAGAGGATAGATATGAATGATGCATTGGAGATGGGATTGATAAGACTCGGCAACTGATTGGATACTGGGGCTGATGGAGAGTAAAAAATTGAGAATGAATAAAGCCTGAGTAACTGATGGATATCTCTGTCAACAAAGATTTATTAAGTATCTATTATGTGCTAGTCATTGACTACATGAAGACAAAAATAAAACAGTTCTTTCCCTCAAGGAGTTCCTAATCTGCTAGAAGAGACAGTGTGTATGTACATGTACAAAATAAATGAAAGGTAATTTATTAGGAGGTAGGGTGGGAATCAGGATGGCCTCATGGAGAAGGTAGAACTGGAACTAAGCTTTGAAAGAAAACTAGGGATACTATGAAATAGAGGTGAAGAGGAAGTATATTCCAGATGTGGGAAAGAATCTATAAAAGGGACAAAGACAGAACATACAATACTGTGTGTAGACAAATAGGCCCATTTGACTTGACTCTAAAAGTAAATGAAGGAAAATAATGTAGAAAGGTAGAATGAAGTTAGATTATAATGGACTTTAAATGACGGGTAGTGAGGAGTTTGTATTTGTTCCTAGAGGTAATTGGTACTCACAGAAGTTTACTGAGCAGATAGATTTCTTTACTGAGCTTGAGTGGCCCATGGAAGATCATGGAGACCAACCTCCTCATTTTACAAGTAAGGAAAGTAAAGCACCAAAAGATTAGTTAATGTCCTCCCAGGGTCATACAACTGGTTATTAAGTGTCTGAGGCAAAATCTGAAACAAAGTCATCTTGACAACTCCAGTGCCCATCCATTATGCTACCATAGCTTGTTCCCCAATTTGGAGAAGAATGATCAGATACCTTAGGAAAATCACTTTTCAGTTGAAAGGAGGGGGAATTTGGAGAGGGAAGAGACTTGAAGCATGGAGAACAACTAGCAGATCATTATTGCATTCAGGCAATAAAGAGCCTAAAAAAGGCTAGTGGCTGTGTGAGTAGAGAGAAGGAGATTATAGGAGAGGTGTTGTGGAGGTAGAAGTGATAAGATCTGGTAGCTGCCATATAAGAGAGACTGAGGGATTGAGGATGACTTGGAGGGTGTGAACATGGGTGACTGGAAGGATGATGGTGTCCTTGACAGAAATAGGGAAGTTTTAAAAAGAGGTCTAGGGGAAAATATAATGAATTCTGTTTGGGACAAGTCAAATTTGAAATGCCTATGGGAATTCAATTTAAAATTACAGGGGACAAGAGAACATAGAAGGAATGTGTAGATCTGGTAATCATCTGCATAAATATGACAATTAAACTGATGAGAGTTGTTGAGATTGGTCACCAAGAGGAAGTGTATAGACTAGAGAAACAACAGAAGGTGGCTCCAAATTCAGGGGTAAAATCCATACTTAGGGGTTTGATGACAATTTAGCAAAGAAGACTAAAAAGGAACAATAAGACAAATAGAATGAGAATAAAGAGAGAAGTAACACAAAAACCCAGAGAGACGAGTATATACAGGTTGAACTAGTGGTCAGCAAATGCTATGGAGAGGTCAAGAAGAAGAGAACTGAGAAAAATTCATCGACTTTTGCAACTAATTTGGGAGAGAAGAGTTTTAAATGAGTGACAAGGATGGAAATCAGATTTCAAGGGATTAAGAAGATAGGAGAAGACAGAATTTTTTTTTTTCTAGGAGTCTAGATTATGAAAGGAAGGAAGAAATTGGAGAATCACAAGAAGAAATGGTAGGATTAAATGAAAGTTGGGTTGTAGTTGTTCTATTAAGACATGGGTGTGGGCAGAGCCAAGATGGCGGAGTAGAAGCACGACTTTCCTTTCCTGGGGCTCTGGCTTCCACCCTCCCCAATCCATGTAAAAAGGGGACTCTAAACAAACTTTGCAGCTGCAGAACCCACAAAATGACACAGAGAAGCTAACCTCCCGCTGAGGACAGCCCAGCAGGCTGGCAGGAATCCAGCACAGCGCTCTGGGAGCCAAGCCCAGCCCCACACCCAGGCTTTAGCCCCAGGGCAGGCCTGACCAGCCGATGGCCAGAGGGACTCCAGATCAGCAGCAGCTGTGGCTGTTTCCAGATTTATCAACACATAAATGCGAAGGACAAGGTAAGAGGCCAGTGCAGTCTGGACTTTGGTACCAGTAAGTGGGAGTGCGTGGCTTTTACCCCCAGGGCGAAAAGCCGCTGAGATGCCAGCACAGCCAGACTGCAGAGTGTAGGGGGACCAAGCACCAGTCTGAGGGGTCATTGCTCTTGCTTTAACCTGCTTGGATCTGGATTGCAGTCTAGGGTGGAGGTTCTGGGGTGTGTGTCCAGCTTGCCAGAGCATGTGGAGACCTCAGAGAGGGCACCCATCTAATACCTCCAGCAGCTGAGAAAACCCCAGTGTTTGGGATGAAAACTCCCCTGTCTTGTGGCAGAGTCCTACTGTGGCAAAAAGCCCCAAAGTCAAGTAATTGAGTGGCAAAATGAACAGGCAAAGGAAACAAAGCAGACAAGATTCCAACATTACACTCCTATTTTGGGGACAAGAAGGAGCAAGGCATGGAACAGGAGGAAAACAGTGAAGTCAGAACTCCTGCACCAGAAGCTTCAAAGGAAAATACAAGCTGGTTACAGGCCATAGAGGACCTTAAGAAAGATTTTGAAAACCAAATAAGAGAAGTGGAGGAAAAATTGGGAAGAGAAATGACAACAATGCAAGAAAACTATGAAATGAGAATCAACAGCCTGACTGAGGAAAATAATACATTAAAAAACAGAGTGACTCAAATGGCAAAGGAGGCCCAAAAAGGCAATGAGGAGAAGAATGCCTTAAAAAGCCGAATTTGCCTGATGGGAAAAGAATCTCAAAAACTCAAGGAGGAGAATCATTGCTTCAGAATTAGATTGGAGCAAATGGAAGCTAATGACTTTATGAGAAATCAAGATGCTTTTAAACAGATCCAAACAAATGAAAGAATAGAAGGCAATGTGAAATATCTCATGGGAAAAACCACTGACCTGGAAAATAGATCCAGGAGAGATAATTTAAAAATTATGGGACTGCCTGAAAGCCATGACCAAAGTAAGAACCTAGAAATCATCCTCCAGGAAGTTCTCAAAGAAAACTGCCCTGGTGTTTTAGTACCAGAGGGCAAAATAGAGGTGGAAAGAATCCACCGATCACCTCCTGAAAAAGATCCCCAAAAGAAAACTCCTCGGAATATTATAGCCAGGTTCCGGAATTCCCAGATTAAGGAGAGAATATTACAAGTAGCCAGGAAGAAACAATTTGAATATTGTGGAAACACAATAAG